>NC_142939.1:19310468-19367968 GCF_046866305.1 Octopus bimaculoides | reverse complement strand
CTTGTAATCCTTTTCCTCTCAGTTCGTATGAATTTTGTATTTTAAGCTTGTTTCCCTACCAGGTGGTTCAGAGTTCAATCTCACTGACCGAAACTTTGGAAAAGTGTCTTATACTAAAACACTTTGTCGATTAAAGCCTTGTGGGTGGATTTGGCAATTTGAAACCGAAAGATACTTAGCGTATATATATATACATAGGGAGAATTCACAAAAGAACAACAGACGAAGACATGTGGTGTAGAAAACAAATAGATGCATTAGTATAACGCTCGGGAATTGGAAAAGTCTTTAATGTTTCGAGCCTACGCTCTTCCACGGAAAGGAACACAGAAAGAAACAAGGAGAGAAACAAGGAGAAAAAAAGTGTGTAGTGGTTAGCGATCTATCATGGCGAATATATATATATGCATACATGTGTATGTATGTGTGTGTGTGTGTGTGTGTGTGTGTGTGTGTGTGTATGTACGTGTGTGTCAGTTTGTGTTTGTCTTCTACCACCGCTGGACAACCTACAGCGTTTCGAGTAAAGAATCCGACAGAATCAGGTGAGTACTGATGTCGATTTTTTCGACCAAATTTATGAAAGAGGAGCTCCAGCACAACCGTAGTCTAACGACTGAAATAAGTAAAACTGTAAAAAGGTATAAGATTGCTTCTGTTAGGTTTCTTGACAGTATGTTGCTGACGGTCAGCTTGCTGGTGAAGTGACCCAACAACTGTTCAGATACTTATTCAGGTCGATAGGCAACAGTAAATTCCCAGATAACGTAAAGTATCTAAAAATAAAAGGCGCTATTTTATTCCTTCATTCGTTTGTGGCAAGTTTTTTCAATGTTGTTGACATCATGTCTGTTGTAGGACAATGAGCACATGGTGTTATTTGTGGATTGTTTAGATTCACTTTTGACAATAAAATTACACACAGCAGGTTTCGGAATTAAATTATAATCATCAACTCGCCAAAATATACGTCTAATTGTTAATTGTATTGTTATAAAATAATTTAGCTCTGGAATCATAGACTTGCCACTTGCATACAAAATATGCTAGTAATTGTTAGAAATTGTTTTGCTGTAAAATAATTTAGCTTTAGGTATTATTCTTCCCTTTGTGTTATCATTCGTTTCATAAAGCTCACACAGAGAATGATTTTATTATTGTATAACAACTAAATAAGTTATTACCGAGTTTTGTGTTCCTCAGAATGTTTAGGTTTCCTCTTATAATTTCAAATGGAAATATTTACTCTGCATTGTTTTTCGTCACTCTTTACATGAGTCGTTCGGGCTGTTTTGTTCATCCAAATTATTTGTGACTAATCTTCGCATTGCTGCTTTGCAAAATGTTTCTTCAATGCATGTGATCAGATGAATAAATAGTAATTTATCAAGGTCGTTTGTTATGGATAGATTTTAGAGACGTTATTCATCCAATATTGAATGAATAGTGTTCCACTCAAAATATGTAATTTATTGCAATGCGTGGCATATGTTTGCACACAAACAAACACACACACATACACATGTATAAAGTGTTTGAAATGGTGTACAGATATTGTATATTGCGAATAAGGAGGCAGTCAGAAATTTGGGTAATCCTTTATTAGCGCTTTCATTTGTTTCTGGGACAGTCATGGCAAAATCAAATCCCACGTCCAAGCCATATATTTGTATGAATATAAATCTTCTGTCCTATGGAGGTCGACGGTGACTAACCTTGTTCAGTAATCATCTCTGGCAGGTGCGCATGAGGGCTACAAGGCCTCTTCTTGACCTGTAGTAGCAACGGCATCTGCTGCAGGTGAAGCTACTTGACTCAACGGAGAAGTGAGCTTCTCATACTCTTTCGTATTTTCTCTGTTGATTCTCCACCATGGCTGGAATTACGAGTTTCACTGGACCATTTAACATCCTACTACTATGATACCACTCCTGCATTCTTTTATTATTATTCTTTCTCTTCTTCTCCTCCTCCTTCTTCGTCTTCTCCCTCACCGCTACTTCCTTCCTTACTTTACTACTACTGCTGTTTAGAATAACACCTACGCAAATATTAAAAAAACTATATTAAAAACACTTGACCATTTAACATCCTACTACTATCATACCACTCCCGCATTCTTCTTCTTCTTCTTCTTCTTCTTCTTCTTCTTCTTCTTCTTCTTCTGCTTCTTCTTCTTCTTCTTCTTCTCCTCCTCCTCCTCCCCCTTCTTCTTCTTCTTCTTCTTCTTCTTCTTCTTCTTCTTCTTCTTCTTCTTCTTCTTCTTCTTCTTCTTCTTTGCCAAGAATTCACAACGACCTGGAACCCACAAGAATAAACAAGAGAGACGGAGACAGGCAGAAACAAGGAAAATGCCCCTTGTATTTGAATACTATACAAATATTCTATTAAAAAACTTTTCATTTAATTTTTCCAAAATTTAATTATTTTCCATACTTAGTGTTTAAAATGTTACAATGTGTATGTATGTCTGCATTTATATATTTATTTATATATTTGCATCCATCTTTAAACAAGGCTTTAGCCTGCCCGAAACTAGCTGGAGACAATTGACCAAGCTGACATGCAGGGAGACTGAACCCGGTATCTAGGCCACAAACGATGTAAATGAAGCAAGATATTATTTATATTCTTTAAATCTTTAAAATTTGATAAACCTGAAACTATGTCATGTTCTCAACTTAACGATAAATAGAATTTCGGTGCTTACAATACGCAGTTTTAACTTCAGGCTTTGATTCTGAACGAACTTGGTTTACAAGAATGTATGTTTTGCTGGGCGAATTTCAGTGCCCTTCAGCTTAAATACGAAATTAAAATCGAATAGTTACATTTTTTGTGCCTTAACGTTTAGCATAAGTAAATAATTCCAAAGAAATATTATGTTAACTGCGTGGAAGAATGAATGATCCTGCCTCACAGCATGTCAACGGAGCCGTAAGAGATTACTTGGCAGACGTGAAGCCTAGCTGGTTGATTGGTCAGAAGATACTAATTTTTCGCTTGAACGCTCATGGTAGTTGAGGTAGAAGAAGCCAAGCGATATGTAACTTCTCATCCCAATGAAGATAAACATAGCTGCCTTTCTCCACGTTGCCAAAGAAAGATCAATAACAGATCACTCAGACTAGGAAAACTGAGAAATGAATCTGTCGCGCTAAGAATGATTCGGATTTCAAATTGAAATCTAACAACAAATCAGTCATTTCAAAATTAACTGATGAAAATAGATTTGGTAGCACATTTAAGCTTTCCGAGGTAAATCTTGGAGTAATCGAAATAGTCATTAGCACTGCACCCAGTCGTCTTTCTTCTCAGACTAACTAATATTATACATAAGCAGATTCTCCACACATACATATCTACATGTATTAGTATATATATATATATATATATATATATGTTCACATGTGGTTATATAAATGTGTACTACGTCAGGAGAGATTTTCTATATGAATATTATGTTCTTAACGTTAAAGTATACAATGCTAGCAATAATAATAATAATAATAATAATAATAATAATAATAATCATAATAATAATAGTGACTTGACAAACAATATAAAACCCCGGTAGACACAATACCGTTAATCAACAACCTCACGGTATTGTATACTGCGTGACGTCTATAACAACAATAATAATTTGCTTTTGTTTTGATGAGATATGGGGCAGGAATAGTATCTTGGAAAAAGAATGAATTACAAGAGGTAGACCGCAGAACAAGTAAATTAATGACAATGGACAAGGAACTACACCTCATGAATGATATGTCAAGATTGTATGCAAAGAGGAAAGAAAGAGGACTGGAATTAGTGTGTAGTGAATGTTGTGTGAGGGAAGAGGAATAGCCTACCTTGGTATGTCAAGCGGAGTAAAGAAGTAATTATTGAAGCAGTGAAAATTCAGGGAACCTTAGAAGTGAACGAAGCCGTAGATACAACATCAATTTAAGAAAGGCCAGACAGAGCAGATGAAGAAAATTTGGCAGGACAAGACAATGCACAGTCAGTTGTTGAAGAATAAAGAGATAGAACCTGGAAATAGCTGCAGAAAGGAGACTTAAGAGAGTCCACTCTGTTTGGTTGTTCAATTTGCTAAAAATAACTCTCTCTCATACTATGCTCTTGTTAGTATTAAGGAAAAGGAAAACATAGAATTAATATTTTTGATTTTGTTCGGCTCTATGAATTTACTTCTTTTTTAAAAAGCTTTCGTCCATTACTTTTTCAAGAAAAAAGAAATTGGAAAAATCTTGACCAAAACAGAGAAATTGTAACTTAACTAAAAAACGTAAAAAGAGAAAGAAAAGGTTACATTCAAAAGCCAAAAGATATTTTTTTGGCTGAGGTGTAATTTTGTAATTAAAACAAATTTAAAATTTATATTTCGGAACATTAGGCTTAACATGTTATCTGATGTATGGCCGAATTCAAATGGGTACAAGTCCTAAAACAAATGTGTGTGTGTGTGTGTGTGTGTGTGTGTGTGTGTGTGTGTGTGTGTGTGTGTGTGCGTGGTTGGATGGATAAATAGATAGAAAGATTGACTGATTGATTGATTGACTGATAAACAGATACACAGACAGACAGTGGGATAGACACACACATATATACATATATAAATATGTGTATATGCACACACACACACACGCACACACACACACACTCTTTCTCTCTCTCTCTCACACACACACACATATTTGAGCCTTTATCTTTTACTCGCTTTAGTCATTAGACTGCGGCCATGTTGCACTCGAAGAGTACACAATAGAATTGTATTTATTCGTCCATCCCTACGTCTTCACTTCAAACCGCACTAAGGTCCAATTCGAGTAGTAACATTCTATGGTCGATATGAATTTACAAAGATGAATGAATGACAGTCAAGTCTAAGTAATTGTCAGCAGCACCTATATGAATTACATTCATCAGGGAATGATATAACAGTTTTCGATCTAACATCTAATATTTAATTTGATGTCATAGATCTAATGTAATGCTGATCACGACACAATGTTTGATGAAAGAAGTAATTAGTTGTTATTAAGTATTGATACGTCAACGGACATCTCCACATATTGCAATAATACGTAGTAAAAAACTAAATGATATAACACTTCCTGCTTCTATATTATACACTAGCTACTGTGTGTATGTGTGTGTGTGTGTATGTGTGTGCGTGTGTGTGTGTGTGTGTGTGTATGCGTGCACTCAAACATAAAGCTACATAGAAATCCTTACACAATACATACAGATATTTTCTTATGCGTACTCGCACACTCATATTTTCACATATATTCGCATACAGAGACATATTTACACAGGCACACACATCAATAGACAAAATTTTGTCATCGCACTTCCGGTTAGTCAGAGGTTAAACGATTGAACGTAACCCACAGGCATTTTTTTCTGCTCTCTTTTCTCGATTTCTCTTATTTCCTGTTATCTCGTCCTTGTGTGTGTCTCTTGACATTACTGTAATTTCTGACAAAAAACTATGTCTGAAACGTTAAACGTTTACTCGATAACACTTTACTCAATATTTGTTTTCTTCTCTGAACGTCAGCCTAACAATATTAACTGAAAATCCCCGTTGGAATTTCTTGTTTTTTGTATTTTCATTTTATTTGCTTTATACATGTGTGAGAATGTATAACGTTATAAAATGTATGATATAATTAGCAATAATGTGTGGATGCACATTTAATAGAATATATCCTACAAATATAAACATTTCCTAGGTTTGTTAGTGAAAAGAATGTTATTATGTTTACGTTGATGCTTTAAGAAATTCAGTAAAGGACAATAGAACCAGAAACATCTCTATGGATCTATGAACAGAAATCATATATGTTTAGAGAAGACAAGTAAAATTGCAAGCTTCAAATACAGAATGCACAAGAATAAGCATAGTATGTATGTACGTATATATGTACGTGTATGTGTATGTATATGCGTATATATGTATATATGCATGTATGTATATATATGCATATATATATATATATATATATATATATATATATATATATATATATATATATATATATATATATATATATATATATGCACAGAGCGAGAGATAGAGAAGAGAGAGGGAGGGAGAGAGGAAGAGAGAGAAATAGATAGATAGATAGATAGATAGATAGATAGATAGATAGATAGATAGATAGATATAATGTATATATGACATTCAATGAATTTGGAAATAATACGAAGTATACACTTGGAATGTTTGATAATATCATTTCCTTTCCTTGCTTGCTGTCATTTCAAAAAAGGTATATTTACTGCACTTCAGAAAATAAAGAGAATGTTGCAGCCGTTGAAAAAAAATAATAATGAAAAGTGTCGCCAGCAAATCTTTATTTGTAAAGATAACGAAAGTATTATGTATTATGAATTCAATGCATGATTCAAGAGCCGAAGAAAACCCTGTTGAAGTTAGACAGGAATGTTATATATAAAGTAAAAAAAGTTTTTGTTTTTTTTATTTGCCATGTATACTTTTTAATTTCTTCCTACGCTGCTGCATGCGTTATTTTCCCTCACCGTTTGCCAACTGTAACTGCTTGTTAAAATTAAGAGATACATGCATGTAAGCTTGTTAAATAACCAAGACGACGACGGATAGAAAACTGATTCCTTAGTTTCTGATTCTGTGTATATCAATGTAATCACCCTCAGTGACATAATCCACATATATCTCACTATAAAATTTTCTATGTGCCTTTCAATATCTCTCACCTACTTGTGGATAAGTAGAGGTACATGGCCTGGTGGTTAGTGCGTTGGACTTATGATAGTAAGTATTAGTGTTATTTCTAATATTATTATCATTGCTCTTCTTATAACTATTTTCGCCAAATTCTAAGAATTTTAAGGAAACAATTTTCTCATGTACACTAACACATCTCGCTTTCTCTGCATTAATTTACTTATCTTACCATTATAAATCTCAATGGAAATCCATTACAAACATATTCATATTCTTTCAGCCACGCGCACATGAACTCGCACATACACACACACACACAATCTCATACACACATCTGTATGTTATCGTTCACTTTTCAATTAGAGTTGAAGCCGTGTAATATAATAAGTGATATTCCTCCTAATCTAGGCACAAGACTCGAAATGTTGGAAGAGGTGGGGGGGGGGGGGCAGTCGATTAGCTCGACCCCAGTACGCAAGTGGTACTTAATTTATTGGTCCAGAAAGGACAAAGGGAAATGTTGACCTCCGCAGAATTTGATAATAAGAGATAATATTATGAGACGATCATTAATAAGAAATGTAATAGGTAACTAAATATTTAAACGAATTTTATAAATATGTTTATGGAAACCAATGATCATAAATTATTCTAAGTAAATCGCTATATGACGGCTATTAACGTTACGGAAAGGGTAATAGAGTCTTAACTATGTAGACATGTTAGATGTACCTTGATGGAATTGGTGGAATCCTATGATGGTGGTCCAAAGCTATTCGTTGTTTTTAATTCGGCCGCTGTTGCTGGCTGTATTATTGTACTTGTGTATGCACATACACATATAATTATATTTATCATATGTGTGTCTATGTTTTTGTGTTTATTTGGGGTCGAGAACCAATCGTTTTCGATGCAGTTGACCGTAAATGTTCTGTCACTAAATTTGAAAGAATTATTCACCTCCTGAGATCAACTGTTCTCAATATCAATACGTGTTGCTTTTGATGATAATGTTCCACCAATATTTCTTGTCTTTTAATAGTGCGTATATGCATTTTCAATAAACATCGTATTCTCTATATATACTCCGGGGCATCTTTATACAAATCGTTTTTAGATTTCGTTAGCAACGACATCATGACTCCACAAAGAGTAGTATATTCATTTGTGGATTGGTGCTTTCAAAATACGTTATGTCATCCACGAAAATGTGACTTAATCGATATATTTAATCGTATCTTTAGGCATTCCGTTGTGTTATTTTATTTTTGATAGCTAGTTATTTTGCAGCTACCTCCTTCTGCTCGGGAAATCGAAACTGCTTAATAATCGAAAAGCGACCTGTGGTATTTGTCAGGGCTACACTTCATGTCAGTATTAGCCTCATTCTAAATGTTAGCTGTTTAGAAGTATCGAAGTTACAGATATTCAATTTGAAAATTAACATAATCCTAAAATTTAGCCATTTATTAGAATCGACGTAAAGTACAGGAGTAACTATTGTTTTGATTTTACACCGAGAAGCACTATTGCAAAATAGAATAATTTCACGTTCTATCGTCAACACTTCTTATAACATCAATAACTTTTATCCTCTTAGCTATTGTGTGGCTACTCTAGCTATTCTAGCTTTTCCATTCTAGCTATTCTGATGTACGTGAAAGGTCTTCTAGACGAAACTGCTTCATTAAAATTTAACTAGGACGCCTAAAGATGTTCTCTTCAATTCTGAGTAATTTGGTTTATGCATTTATTTTTGCTATTGTTGTTTAGCTGATGTGTGCAATGTCATACGAGAGTTTAGAGTAGTCTAGACTGTTCTTAAGTCTGCCTCACTAAATGTTGTTTCTTTCCGAAAGAACCTGTCCATATAGTTTTTTCCTTTCGAAATTTCCAGTTGATATTAGCATATTTGAAGGTTGCGATATCTATGTCGTGAGAACGACACAATTGAGCGTAGACGTCTAGACGCTTATAGCTTGCCAGCTGTTTCGTTGTCACTAATTTTGGCGCTTCAATCAAATACCTTTACATCACGTGTGCACATGCATAATTATACTCATATGGATAGAAAGAGTGTAGGAGAAAGTGAGTGAGAGAGAGAGAGAGCGAAAAAGAGAGAGAGAGAGAGAGAGAGAGAGAGAGAGAGAGAGAGAGAGAGAGAGGGAAGACATTACAATTCATTAATTGAACACAATTAATTAAAATATTTCTTCTGCTCATACACATAGCGATCTATGCGAACACATAAACGGGTACTCAGAAAGAAAGAGCGAGCGAGCGAGAGAGAGAGAGAGAGAGAGAGAGAGAGAGAGAGAGAGAGAGATAGAGGGACAGAGGGACAGAGAGAAAGGGCGGGGATGGAATAGAGAGAGGGGAGAGAAAGACAGAAACATTATATGTGAAAAGCATTAAAACGTCTGATATGAAAGAAATCTGCGTTGACTCATTGACGCCATATAGACAGCGACAAACGTTACTGCCCCAAATGGTTTTATATCCCCATGGTTCGCATTTCCTATATAGACAATGTCAAGCTATCCAAATAAACTGTCGGATGTTTTTTTAGCAAGTCATATTTCTAGGCGGGAACCCTATTCTTTGTTCAGTATTCAGTATAAAATAACATAGTTGTAAGGTATATTCGTGTCAATAACTACGTATTCATCGGAAGAACACAAGGGGGGATACAGATAAATTTAGCATTCAGGTCTGGGGCCTGCTAATGTTTTCTGTGCTCAGGTATAAAACAGACACTAACATTTTGGCCGAATTCAGAAATAACAATCTTCCAGCAAAGCAGAACGTTGCGAGACAAGTGACGACAATAAAATTTGGTTTCTGCGAGCTGTGATCCATAAAGATTGTGAAATATCCGTGAAATTTGTCAGAACATAGATATCTGTAAAAGCTCCTCTTTCGTAGTTTGCGAAAAGAAATTGTTGTTGCATTTTCTTAACACAAAATGTTGTTACTCCCATAACATATTTTTGTAGTATTGTCCAGTTACCTTAGCATATCGACGTGTAGTAGTGGTTGTCGGGTAAGCAGCATAAAATATGTAATGTATACATATATATATACATGCATACATACATACATACATACATACATACATACATATACATATATATACATGTATATATATATATATATATATGTGTGTGTGTATATATATATATATATATATATATATATATATATATATATATACACACACGCATATACAAGGTGTAATGGATACACTGTTGCCATTCTATATTTTTAGTTCCGTGCATATGCATTGTTTGCTTTTGATTTTGTCGACTACCCGGTATAGCAGGGTCAGTTGGGCACCGTCTGTGAGAAAAAAAAAGCAGCACCATGACATAATTCACTCTGCCTGAAATTTGGAAACGACATACTACACTGCTTGACATACTATACTACTTGAAAGAACCTTGTGTTAATCGCATGAAGTGATGGTTTTATCCAAGAAAATACTGGTTCAATACCTAGTATTTTGGGGGAATTAATTTCCTGAAAATTTTAGGTATATTAACAGCAAATTAATACTCAGCAACTGTTAAATTTCTATTTATATGACCTAAGCATATTATCTTCAGAGGGAAAATACATAGCGTTGGATGTTGTATATGTGCTTATGGATTCATTATAACAGACTCTGAGGATATAATGCTCAGATCATATAAATAGAAATTTAATTGACAGAGTTTTAAGTGAAGATGATTAATTTGCTGTTAATAATAAACAATTACTAACTTCCCAATCTCCATTTTCTCCATTTTCATTTTCTTCTTTAACATACACACCTGTGTGTGTGTGTGTGCCTGTTCTTGTGTGTATGTATATGCGTATTTGTGTGTGTATATGTCTCTGTATGTCTGTGTTTGTCTCCCCCATCTCTTGACAACCGATGTTGGTGTGTCTCCGCTCCCGTATCTTATCAGCGTGGCAAAAGGAACCGATAGAATGTGTACAAATTTACAAAAATAAGTGCTGGCGTCGATTCGTTCGACTCAACCACTTCAAGGTCGTGGCCCAGCATGACCGCCGTCTAATGACTACGGCAAGTGAAAGATGTATATATAAACACATACAAACATATATATATATATATATATATATATATATATATATATAGGGAGAATTCACAAAAAAAAAACAGAAGACGAAAACATGTGGTGTAGAAAACAAACAGATATGTTAGTGTAACGCTGGGGAATTGAAAAAGTCTTTAACGTTTCGAGCCTACGCTCTTCCACAGAAAGGAACACATAAAGAAACAAGGAGAGAAAAAAATGTGTGTGGTGGTAGCGATCTAAAATGGCGATACTTTAGACAGGATATTGACTGAAAATCATATATATATATATATAAGTAATTATGCGGATAAAGTAATTAGACATATTACGCATATTGAATATAATAAACACAATAGTTTGGGTATGAAATGTAAAAATGTCTACGTTATATATGGTCGTGTTTTAATGTTTTTTTAAAGATAATTTAATCTAATGATACTTAAAATACTCAACTAACTAACTCTACGCTGCTATATATACCAACCATTTTCAACTAGGAAAAGCAAGTGAACGAAGGGTGAAAAGTGGATATTTCGATGTATGTCAAGCTTTGTCTACACAAATGTGTAAACCGAGAATTTCTTTATGTGTCATTTCGTTGCTTGAAAAAGGTTATATATTAAGAAAACAAAACAATAAAAAGACTGACTGACTGACTGATTGCTCACATTAACCACTTGAGATATAAGATAAACTTTGCATTACATATATTGAGCGCTAATACCTGTTGCCTTGATATCTTATCGCAAACATACATATTTATACGTGCGTCGCAGATATACACGTTTGGTCATTAATTTATGCATTTATTTAGCTTTGTCTCTGTTTGTGTGTGTGTGTGTGTCTCTCCCCATTTATAAACCTATCTCTCCCTCCCTCTCTCCCTCCCTCACTCTCTCTCTCTCTCTCTCTCTCTCTATATATATATATATATATATATATATATACATATATATGCATTGCATACTCCCATACACATACACCCATAGGCACATGCTCAAACACACACACACACATACTGGCATACACACACGTGTGCACACACACGCACACACACCAACACCCCCCCACATATATATATATATATATATATATATATATATATATATATATATATATATATAAATGCATATACTTGCATACATACAGGCACATATATAAATTACGTTCTAGTGTACAAAAAAATATTCATCACAATTGAACAGACATTCACGATTATGACAAGGAACACTCGTATGACAATATGCGGATAGTAACAGGCCTTCCACTCAAGTCACGAATCTTTCGACATACAACTGGTTTTGACATTTCCAAATTGAAATGACTTACAGAAGACCAGGCGGATATGCAATAAATTACAGCATTAGTCCATTGCAGTGATAGTTACAGACAAATGGGGTATAACTTAATAAAACAATATATCCTGCTGTTTCTTTTATTATAGAATTTGTTGCCGTTGACATCGTCGCGGTTGTCGCCGTCGTCGTCGTCGTCGTCGTCGTCGTCGTCGTCGTCTATGAATGTTGTGAGAACACCAAATAATGATTTATGAGCTTAAACGGAAATTATGGCGTAACATACATATCTTTATTTCTTTTGCAGAATGTTATTATATGCATTTATTTATGACTTCAGATATAGAAAAAGGAATGAAGAGCTCGATCTTAACGTGGTTTCATGTAAAGGATTTTGTGATCTTGGTAAGAAATACAAGAACAGTAGATTGCAGATGAATCTGTAGCGTTTAAGGGTATAAGGTTCGAGTCAGTGTATGGCTTCGCTAGATGACTTCGTTCGACTTGTTGAGGTATCCTGGAAAATAGAAATATTGAGGGTCTCATGATTTTGAAAAAGAAGCCACGTGGTTTTATAAACAACCCTTCCATGCCAGAGACTACGAGTCTGATTTAGATGTTAGGTCTCTATTTAAGTGTCTTGATAAAGAGATAAAAGGTAGGTACCCTGCCGTTGCGTGTAGTGGAGTTCCTATAAACTCTCGTTGGAAGTTTAATCTAGTTGTAGGCGTTGACACGAACTTTGCTGATCAAGTTCTCCAGCATCGCTCACAACGACACTAATAAATGTGAAATAAAGTTTCAGAAAACGTGAGGTTATATCATAAGCGCTAAGCCAGTAAAAAGAAGAAAGCAAGCAAACAGATGAAAACATCCAACGCATGCTACAAGAATTGGATAATCTGTCCCTGAGCATCTTGGTACGAGATATGAGGCAGATTTATGAAGTTTGGTTTTTGTCTGAGTAATCAAAGTAGTAAATACCGATATCAGTTATGTGATAAATTGATTTTCAGATATTTCCCAAAGTATATTAACAAATATAAACAGATAAATATTAATGGACAAAGATACTGTTTATCTAAATTATTTAATTCACAGTCGTTACTAAGTATCTTTTGTTATGTGTCTACTGTTTACTTTATAGCGATGTAACGCTAATATGATAATACGTAAACTTTAAATATTATATAATATACAATGAAATTTACAGAAAGAAATTGTATTTATTAGATACAAATTAATACGCATGTAAAGTCATGCCTGTTGGATCTTTATTAAGCCAATGATTATTCTCGTTAATAACATTTCTTTATTCGGCGTCTTATGCACAGATAATTGTTTCTCGCTAGCAATTCAACTTACTATGAGTCTTTAGACAAGATATTGACTGAAAATCATATTTCGGAGGAATATTTGAAATAATGTAGAAAGGAGAAAATGTCCGCTGCAACTGCCATATTGAAATTGATGCTTGATACGAACGTCACGGAAACAAAGCTCCCGAGAGACGCACCGCTAGAAGGCTACTAGATTCATAAGGAGCTAGTGTAAAAACATCCGTCGGTTCTCAAGAAGTCTGATAAATTATCTGGTACCAGAACAATTTCTGTGTCATATTGTGTTTGTTATTGTTTGCTTTTGGACTGAAAGGTAGCAGGAGGTGCCCTATTTGTTTATTTATTTATTTATTTATTGAGCTGAACTACATGAATGAATAAAGGAACAGAACTGGCATTTAGCTAATATCGGTAATTTTGCTTAGCCAATATTTATTCTTTGTTTGCAAGAAGGTGAAAAAAAGGAAAAGATAAAAGTGTAGCTGAGATTCGTCTTTGATAGCTTACAATGTATAGGAATTGGGAGAGGTTTTATGTTTTCTGCCAGCAATAACTGTACGAAAATGTCCTGCTAATACCAAAGCAGTTACATTTTCTATCCAAAGTTCAATGACTTAAGCGGACACAAAATTAGTAGAAAATTAAGTCCACATAATCCAATACATGTAAAGGCTTTTAAACGCAAGGATAGAATTTATGCAGAAGAATACGTCTTTTTACTAGCTATTTGTAATAGAAACGAAAGTCTTATATTAATTTGAAGAAAGCACAGAATCCTGATGCTGAGAGTTAAAATATTGCTTCAGTTCCTGACTGATTTGTGCGATTTAATAATTACTTTACATAATATCCACTACACAGGTGTGAGATAAGAAGCACGAAAACTATGTGTCTAGCTCTACTGAAAAATATTATTCGCAGTAAACACCACAAGAAGTATTTACGCAGACAAAACGGAGCTTGTTTAAAAACGATTATAGAAAGTTTTCCCTTTAAACAAGACAACAGCTGTTCCTGATTTTGGGGCTCCCAAAGATCGCTTGCTTCACGTACTTAGCATCAATAATTTCACAGTTCACATATCTAAGTCACTTGCTCTTTATGTTCTTTATACACCAAGAGAGCTCTTTCTAAGCATTATCATATTGGCTCAAGGCCCAAGATCAATGGTTATTGCTACATTCGAAACCTCTATTCTTTTATGGATCACATTTAAAGAGTTTTCTTTTTGTGGTACTTGTTTTAGTCATCCGGCTGCGACCATGCTAGAGCACGGCTTTTAGTCGAACGAATTGACCCCGCTAGCTTACGGGTATGTAAGCAAAACAACATATATTAACTAAATATCAGTTCTGTTCCGTTATTCGTTCCTGTAGTTCAGCTCAAAAGCCATGGCCATGCTACCTCACAACCTCTGTTCATTTCTGTAACGTAGTTCTAGTGTACGATGTTCGACATAAGTTTCTAAAGACAGCAAATAAAATGATCAACGAAATAGGAAAAAGAGCCGATCGTGAGAATAATAATGGCAGCCATACTCTGTAACTGCATTTCATTGTGAATATTTCATTTCTTTTTTTTTTTATTAACTTCTACTTTGTAATTGTTGCTATTGGTATTACAATTGTTATTACTCTTATATCTACTTATGGTTGCCTTAAAACTATTGTCTCCTATGAAACTTTGAATAAATAACATTTCAATATGATTTGCATTAGTTTGTTTATCTTATATTTTCTTTCTTTAACCGTTCAACGTTTGATATAAAATTCGTTGCTAAAGTGATCGTCGTTGGAACACTACTTGTGGTGCAATTGAAACAAAACCGGAAAGAAACTTATAACGAGTACCAAGCATTTGTGATAACATTGCTTTTTAAACAAAGACGTCTGTGTATTATAAATGTACTTAAGTAGCAACAATCTCAAATCAAAGGGACTTATCAATATGTTACCACGTATATACTATTGCGTATTGTATTCACAGGTCGTAGCTAAAGCCAATTTGATATATTTCTAATTAAGCCCTCCAGTGATAACCATGCGTTTTAATCTGAAATCTGACGCGTAATGTTTGCCACAGCAAAAGATAACAAGGTCTCCGTGCAAGTCATTCTGATAAGATATCTAGTATTTTATTCCTTCGAAATTGCTTTTCGCCATTCATTATCAAATATAAAATGAAAGAAAATGATATATATATATATATAAAATTATATATTCCTGTATATATATATATATATATATATATATATATATATATATATATATATAGGCAGGCATATACGCACACACACATATACATGTATATATACGCGTGTGTGTCTGCGTCTAAGATTCACGGGAATATAAACAAATTAATTAATATATGTAATTGTTTTTCTCAAGATTGAAATAGGCGGAAACAAGAAAAACCTATATAATTGCCTTATTTCCGATAATTAATTTCAAATTATATAGCGCAATTCATACATACATGCATATATATACAAACTGCATATCAGCAAGCTTAACACACATGCACAAACACATGCACAGACACAAATGTACATATATATATATATATATATATATATATATATATATATATTTATATATATATATATATATATATATATATATATATATATATATATATATATTCATATAAATTCGAATATAGCTGGGGGGGGGGGGGGGTACGCGTGTGTGAATATGGTGTGTATGTACATGCGTGTGTGTATGTATATGTGTGCTTGTGTTCTTTAGATTCAACGTTTGGGAGTCTCGATCTGTTTGTAGATTAAATATCATATAGTTATGCATATTTATCATCAACTTATTATTCAGTACCTAAATAATAGTATTACCAACGAGGGTATTTTACCTGATCACTTGACTGGCTTCAACTAGCAGTCAAATATCCCTCAGATTATTCCAACAGGTTTAGGAAAGGGAATAATACAGTAGAAGTGTAGTCGTACACATTCTTCAAATAAGGTCGATGGTTCATTTTTATTATTTGAAATTCTTTGAATCAGCGGTTTGCGCAATTAAGAATGACATGTAATGAAGAGTAACAGCTAGATATAGTCGTACAGATAATTACGCTATTTAGTAGTGTTTTTTTATTATTTCCCATATGATAAGTTATATCAGTATTGTCAATTAATCGAACAATTTTAGCTCTTATATTGCATGTCTGAGACTATAAGTATGTCTGTTTCCGAGTACGCAGATGTTGCCTCTGATTTTTTTTTCTCAGTCGCATATACGACATTTATCTGAAGCATTACTATATTCGGATCTTTTTTAAAACGGGGGCCACATTTTTCATTAATGTTTTACGTAGTGTTTTTGGTACCGAAAGACTTTCAAACTTCGTATACTTATCTATTTTGTGTTATAGAACAGAAAAATATTTTTGTATTCGAATTTATTTCATGTAAAAAATTGTCTTATTTCGATAATTTCAACCAATCACTGACGACCATTCAGTCGATATACATTAAGTGCCGACTACATAAACAAACGATTCTTCGTTTTATTTGCTTTTTTCATTTTAAATTTGCTTTAACCCTAACCCTAACCCTAACCCTAACCGTAACCCTAGGGTTAGGGTTAGGGTTAGAGTTAGGGTTAGGGTTAGGATTAATTGTTTCAGAATCGTTTGTTTATGTAGTCGGCACTTAATGTATATCGGCTGAATGGACGTCAGTGATTGGTTGAAATTACAGAAATACGACAACTTTAACATGGAATAATTTATGGATTTCTTTTTTTTTAAAGAAGACTAAGAGAAAAAGATGTTTTATATGACCCATTCTACCAGTGTTCCAAGTTTCAAAGTGTTTCGTTAATGAAAAATGTGGCCCCCGTTTTAAAAAAGATCCCTATATTCCATGATCGCGTTTACGCCTTGCCAACGATGTTTCGCAGAGCACCTCCAACAAAATATCAACATGGCAGTTTCCGTCAACATTTGGCTTTAAACACGTTTTGAATTGTTGACACAAGGCCAGAATTCTAGAAGGAAAATATTAGTGGTTAAATGGTATTCATTTCATTGATAGAATGTAAGCAACATCCACAGCGGTATTTGAACTCAGAATGTAAGGAACCGGAAGAGATATCAGCAGGCATTTTGTCCGACGCGGCAATGATTCTTTGTTTCAAAGAATGAGATACATTTTCATTTGCAAAACATTTGTTTTCATATAATTTTGATTGACTCATATTTTTAGAGTTTGAACAAGCAATCTTAGTAGCTACATTTAATTTAATAAAAATAAACAAAACTAGAGGAAATGCTTTCATATAACTGCGTTGATAATCTCAGTGAATCGAATTTTTCCATCTCGCTATATTTCCCACGTAAAACCATACCATGAGTCTTTTTATAATTCCCAAAGTATTTTCCCACATCTCGGCTCTTGATATACATAATCACCCTCACTGAATTCCATATTATTCCGTATAAATTGATAATTGTTCTAAGACGTTGCAAATCAGCTTAGTGTGCTACAATGTGGAGATCAACTAATTTCGACAAATATCAGTTGTATTCATCAACTCACGTCTTCACAATGTATATATATTCAGATGTATCGATTGATTGGATCGGTTATCACTCAAGGTTGTTACTTTTCGTCTTTTAAGGATGCCGCCGCTGCTGCCGTTGTTGTGGAGATAACCAGAATACCAGTGCTCGGAGCTTCAATGTGCAATTGTTCCCCTTATGTGGTATCAGAAAAGAGAACCGTCGCAACTAGGGTACTGAACAGATGATGAATCTCATTGTTCTCCAGTACATGGAGAATGGAGAAAGGTGTGGACAAATGGTGTGTAGCATTGTTTCTAGGAACAACTTGGGCGCTGGAAGGTTTTCTTTAACAGGTGCAGAAACAAACAAAAATGCAAGCTGAAAAGGACTAAGTGCATAACCATTGAGAAAAGTCGCGTAAGTTATGTTTTTTTCGAAGCATTTCCAGTCGAGGCCCTGGAACCATGGAAACGCTGAACAGCCTTCAGGGCTGGAATTTAACTAAGAGGTCAAAAAGCCTTTTCAATCAAGATAGTGAAGGATCTGTAGAAAAATTATTTACAGCCGCAGATCCCAAGTTCAAGAGCAATACGGTTTATAGTTGTGATCCCAAGTTCAAGAGCAATGCGGTTTATAGTTGTAGATATTGAAGGAAGTAACATCTACTTGGTCTAGAGACAAATGACTACGCACCCCATCTCTTAAGTGAATGGTTACTAAAACTGTTCTCGAAACAGTTAATGCAGAGAAAGCATACGGGGCAAAATGAAAGCCCACAAAATGAAGAGCGGGCCCTAGTTAAGTCAGACAAACAGAAAGAGCAAGCACCACAAAGATGGCATGAATAGCATCTTTCGAAAGATATGTAGCGCCTTGTAAATTCCATACCAAAGGCGTTGTTCAGCTCGGAGTGCGAAGATATGTTAAGTAAACCTAGAGTAGAGAGGTCATATTATTGTTAAGGTCAAGAACAGTGAAGAAAGGACATTGACAATTCTAACTGTACGATTAATCAAACAATCAGTGGGTTTATAGGTTCAATCTTTAACAAGTTCACTAATTAAAATCAAGAAATGAAATAGAACCATGGCCTGTATTTATTGATTTTAGATTTTAGAACAAGGCCGGTATGGTCGGAGGATGATTAAGTCGATAATATTGACCCCCAATGCTCGATACTTCTTTATTTTATCGATCCAAAAATGTCGAATGGCAAAGTCAAACCTCAGTGGAAATTGAACTCTGAACCTTAAAACGGTGTGTATTTATTCTTTTATACTCCTGGTACAAGGCCCGAAATTTTGGGGAAGGGGCCAATCGATTAGATAGACCCCAGTTCGCAACTGATGCTGAATTTATCGACTCCGAAAGGATGAAAGGCAAAGTCGACCTCGGCGCAATTTGAACTCAGAACGTAAAGACTGACTAAGCATTTTACCCGGCGAGTTAAAGTTTCTGCCAGCCGACCGCATTACGGCGTGTATTTATTGTTTTCTACTCTAGGCAAAAGGCCCAAAGTATTGGGGGAGGGGGTCAGTCAATTTGATCGACCTCAGTATGCTACTGGTACTTAATTTATCGACCCCGAAAGGATGAAAGGCAAAGTCAACCTCGTTGGAATTTGAACTCAGAACGTAAAACTGACGAAATACCGCAAAACATTTCGCAAGGCGTGCTAACGTTTCTTGTCTCTTTATTGCCCACAAGGAGCTAAACATAGAGGGGGCAAACAAGGACAGACAAAGGTATTAAGTCGATTACATTGGGGTCGATAAATTAAGTACCATTTACGCACCGGGGTGCTAACGTGTCTTCCAGGTCACTGCCTTACGGCGTGTATTTATTATAGGCATAACTCTCACGAAACAACAAAATATATGTATGAAGACACTAGTTTACTCCAGGAAACTTGCAAACGAAGTACACACACAAAAAGTAAAAGAAAATGCTGGAATTCAAACAAAAGATATCTGGTATTTGCTATAACGGGAAGAACCAGAAGACGTCTTGTCTTCTCCCATACGGATATTGATGGACAATTTTGAGGGCATCAGGGACAAACTGCTTAGCGGTATTTCGTCTGTCGTTACGTTCTGAGTTCAAATTCTGCCGAGGTCGACTTTGCCTTTCATTTTTTCGGTGTCGATAAATTAAGTACCAGTTTCGTACTGGGTCGATCTAATCGACTGGCTCCCTCAAAATTTCGGGCCTTGTGCCTAGGGTATAAAAGAATATGAATGGTGGCCAGCGCCAAGTGACATTGAGTGCTTCAACCAATTATAAGCGAACAAGTTTGAATATTATTTTTGTTCCGCATATACTTCAATAAAACATGTTTTCCCATTGTTGTCGTCTGGAATTATATATTTATTATACACTTTTATTTTTAGTGATATTTTGAAAATGTCTTCTTAGTATAATTGTATAATGATCTAAGCTACCAGAAAAGTTTTTTTTTTAAATAATATTTGTCCGACATTACCTTTATCGTTAATCTCCACTATTAACATTTAATATTATACATGCAAGTACCAGTTACGCACTGGGGTCGATGTTATCGACTTAATTCCGTTGTCTGTCCTTGTTTGTCTCCTCTATGTTTAGCCCCCTGGGGTCAATAAAGAAATACATATTATGCATGCATGTATGAATCGCCTGAATTTATCCTAAATGGGTACATAAGATAGTTTCTTCTTTTCTTCTTCTTATTATTATTCTCCTCCTACTTCTCCTTCTACTTCTTCTACTTCTTCTTGTTCTTCTTATTCTTCTTGTTCTTGTTCTTGTTCTTCTTGTTCTTCTTGTTCTTCTTTTTTCTTCTTCTTCTTCTTCTTCTTCTTCTTCTTCTTCTTCTTCTTCTTCTTCTTCTTCTTCTCCTCCTCCTCCTCCTCCTTCTTGTTCTTGTGCTTCTTGTTCTTGTTCTTGTTCTTCTTGTTCTTGTTCTTGTTCTTGTTCTTCTTCTTCTTCTTCTTCTTCTTCTTCTTCTTCTCCTCCTCCTCCTTCTTCTTCTTTTTCTTCTTGTTCTTGTTCTTCTTGTTCTTGTTCTTGTTCTTGTTCTTCTTGTTCTTGTTCTTCTTCTTCTTCTTCTTCTTCTTCTTCTTCTTCTTCTTCTTCTTCTTCTTCTTCTTCTTCTGCTTCTTCTTCTTCTTCGTGGTCGTCGTCGTCGTCGTCCTCGTCTTGGTCGTCGCCATCTTTTTTCTTGCTGTTATTTATTTTCATTGCTGCTGTCGTTGTTGTTGTTGTTACTATTCTAGTTGCTAGTGCTGGTGCTGTTTTTAGCACTGTTTTTTGCTGCTGTGAATACAGCTACCGCTGCTATTGTTATTAGAAGTTTATTCCATTGTTATACGGCAAGACACCGTAAACTATTGTCTTAATAAATTTTATCAGCATAAACGATTTGTCTCAAATTTTCTACTTATCTTTCTGATCTCATTTTATCCAGTGACTTTATAATAGAAAATGAATTGTGTTTAATAATAGCCGGAATATCTGACCGCTTTCATATCTTCTTTGCATCAAACAATGAGCTTAAATTCAGCAAACTCAACAATAAAACTTCTTTAGAAACTTTAGCATAATAATAATAATAATAATAATAATAATAATAATAATAATAATAATAATAATCACATGAATTCATTGCACCTTTGCATTTCATTGTCGTTACCCGAAAAAAAAAACATGATACTTCAGCACACTTGTGTTCGCATTTGATACTGCTTTGCCTAAAGTGAAATAAACTAATACAAATATATTTCTATCAGAAATGCACGCTTTATTTCTTATATAAAAGGGCAATACTTGAAGCTCCTTAAAATGTAAATACTTACGTTACTTTTTATTCGAAATGTCAATGTTCTATATTTGAAAGACAGAAACATACACAAACAACGCTTCTCCGTGAAACGAGACGGCCTTGAAGATGAGAAAAGAGAAGACATGCATTATATATTATTAAAGTATTCTTAACAGATTATTGCCATATTTATAAGATCTCATGTCTAATGACTTATAAAACATAGAATATTCACACGTACTATCGACTTATATTTTTGTTTTTGCTAAATTATTAACAAATGTAACAGAAATGTTATACGATCTGCGAAAAAAAAATAACAGCAGACTAGGAGAAATTATAAGAAATGGAATTAATAATCATGTTTACCATAGGCAGAGGTTCTGCAGTTTTGTCGGTTACATCAACCCAAGTACTTGACTGGTACTTAATTTATCGATACCGGAAGGATGAACGGCAAAGTGGACCTCGGAGAGATCGGGCTCTGAACGTAAAGACGAAGGACGAAATGCCGCTAAGCATTTAATCCGGTGAGGTAACAGTTCTGCTTATCCAATGCATTTTGGAATATGATTAATAATAATGATTCTTTTCTACTCTAGGCACAAGGCCCGAAATTTTGGGGGAGGAGGCAGGTGATTAGATCGAACTCTGTACTTAACTAGTACTTAATTTATCAACCCCGAAAGGATAAAACGCAAAGTCGACCTGCACGCACACAAACGCATAACTTGTATGCTTTCAATGCATGACATGTTGCCTTATCATGACTCCATATCTTGGCTGCACTATACTTTGATATTACACCGCTAACGAAGCATATTTGATGATTAGCTATAACGTAGAAATAGAGCGGAAAATATTGAATGAATAACAGAAAACAAATTATTGGTATTTTCAGTTGTTTATTTGCACGCTGGTCCTTATGATTATATATTCTCACAAAATTACTTCATTAACAAAATTTAATCGAAAGATATTGCAATTGACTCATTTCTCTACAGGATAGATTGATGAATCGGTACTTCTACATAGCTGAGAATTTGTAATTAAACTCTGTATTCTTTTGGGTAACACAGCAGATATTTGTAAACTTCAGGTAGTTCTCATTCCGGAAGAAATCAAACGGGATTTTTGAAAGCCTTATACAATTAAAAGAGAAAGAGAATGATATGTTCAATTCCAGTATAGACTATTTCTTCCTTCATCGACTGCAGAATAATGGAAGGCAGGTTTTGAATTGAGTGTTCAGAAATATAAAACCGATGCTTCTGTTCTTTCTATTCTGTCTTTGATAAATCTACCATTCATCCCTCCTATTTGGCCTGAACGTATAACCTGATATGATATTTGCTGTGAGTGTATCTTTTTTATTTAAACTAGGAATAATAATTTTCTCATGCAAGAGAAAATTACTCCTACAGTTACAGGATTTTGGTGGCTTTCCCATATTTGCGAGTATTCAGGGCAATATTTTGAGTCTACAAATAATCGTCCTGTATCCTCTATCTAATCACTTCTTTTTACCAAACCAAGAAACTTCTACATATTAGCTCAGTTTCTTAGAAATAGCAGCTAAGTGTCTTTCAAATTATATTATGGACCCATAACGTAGTTTTTGTTTTACTTGAAATGGAAATATTCTGGGAGAAGTTTAGGCTTACAGATAACAATGTTAATTTTCCTTCCTTTTGTTCATTTCTTTATATTCATTATTTTGTGTGTGTGTGTGTGTGTGATAGAGTATCCCACGCTTGCATATCGTCATGTAAAATAACAAAACTGAATGTCGTTGAGAATGGGTCGTACGGGAGTCGTTGTAGTAGAATGTCAACGTTTGTTCATCATTTTATCTTTAACAGCAGACAATTGTTACTACTTAGATTCAATAACTGCTTTCAAAACTTCAATAAATGTGACGTGTAATACTGCAGAATGAATAATAAAGCACAATTTGCTTCATCTACTTACAAATGTTTACTCTGTGCGTTCAGATCTCGTAGGATTGCATATAGCTTTATATTCTTATTATGATAAAAAAAAATATCAGTGAAGTATTGATTTCAAATTTTGGTACTAGGCCAGGAATTTAGAGGGAAGGGGTCAGTCGATTACATTGATCCAAGTGCTCAATTGGTACTTGTGTTATCAGTCCCGAAAGAATGAAATGCAAAATCGACCTCGACGGAATTTGAACTCGCAACACAAAAGACGGACGAAATGCCGTTATGCATTACTCAGCGTGCTACTGATTTTGCCAGCTTGCTGCATTATACGAGTGAAATATTGTCGTCTGTTTACTCCTCGATTCCTTCCAACTACAAATGCGACCTTGTGAGTGTATCAGAAATGATTTTTATTATTGATATAATACAAGCAACAACATTCTCCACTTCAAGATAAAGACAATCAGCGGGAGGAACTGGTGACATTTATCTAAGCATTTAGCATGTTAAAATTTATATTCTTTCAACTATGTTAAAATACGTGCCGTACTGAAAGAGGTTTGCTTTTACAATTCATAGATGTTGAAGTTTAAGCCAAGTTTCATTTATTGTTTCGAGATTGTCATAGTTCGTTATTGTGTCTAGATCTCAAATAGTTATTGTTATGAATTTGCGATTAAGCTCATACATCTCTCTCTCTCTCTCTCTCTCTCTCTCTCTCTCTCTCTCTCTCTCTCTCTCTCTCTCTCTCTCTCTCTCTCTCTCTCTCTCTCTCTCTCCCTCCCTCTCTCTCAAATGAGAGGCGCTGTGATCTGACAAGATCACAGCTTTTTCAAATTTTTTTTTGCTTTTTTTAATAATTCAGTCTTTGTCTGTAATTCGACAATCTAATAACAATATCAATTAGCATCATTAGCTTTTGTTGTTTATCATGAACTATAATGTCTGGTCGGTTTGCTGTCATTGATGTGCATCTTCCCATTGTTTAATATCACTTTGTTTTGTTATAATGATTTATCAAACTTATTTATTTTCTCTCTTTTATTACCATAGGTGTGTTTTGATTTTCCAGAATAGCATTTACCACTTAAATGCCAATGACTACAACTTAGCAACTTCATTATCGCTTTAATGTTAGGTGTGTGGTAGAAGTGCTGGGAATATAATGGGTAGCAAAATCAATCTTTTCACTATCATATTGTCAAAGTTCTGCATCCAGAAAATGCTTTTCTGTTCATAATTATTTATGTTTAATATATTTTCAAGCCATATGTGTATCATATTTAATGCAAATATATCGCGAAATTCAGATTAATTCGGGTATTCCTCGTCTGGAGATATAAATTACGGACGTACTACGTTTATTCACGAAGGTATAACACTACCAAACGAAAATCGTCCAACAGCAATGGTGAAAATGATAAATGACAATTTTAGCTTTGATTGTAACATGTGTTGTTAATGCCGGATCAAACAACTTTCAAGAATCCCAAGCTCAGTATTGCTACTGGTTCTAAGGTTCGAGTTGTAGACAAGCTTTACACATCCACAATGCTCTCCACTGGGCCTGCCTGAGATGTACATTGAACAAATATATGGTCTTCCATACAAACTTTCGGCGTATAGCCATTGTTCTTTTGTTGTTTTTGAAAAACCGTTTTTGTCATGTGTGAGACATATCCCACTATTACTTGAATTGAGTCCATCGTGAAAACCACCACGTTACGTTTCTTTGGAGAGGAGAGCAGGTAGTCTTTCTTCAACATAGTGACTGTTCAGGGTTCTCTGGAGGACTAAACTGTAATGATGGAAAACAAATACTTTTCATTTCTGGCAAACCCTCATTAATTATTTAAAGTGTTAGTTGGAAAGCAAGTCGTTGATTTCCATTAAATTCGTTTAAACAATTGTGGGGAATTATAAAATGTTACATGTAAACGGGGCTACCTCTTACCGTTGGCGGCCAGAGAGATTCAGGTCTGTTGGGACTTCCTTGCTTGGTAATTTCCTCCTCTCAATTTTCTCTTCATTTTGTTCTTTGTTAGGTGTGCTTTTTGTGTTATTCTCGTCTAAAATCATCAATTACATCAATATTTCATCCTTCATGTCAATTCAAAAAGCCATCAACACGACATCGACAACGTCGTCGACATGATGATGAGCATTGTCGTCGTCGTCGTCGTCATCATCATCATCATGTTGGAAATTCCTTTATTTAAAATCAGCGTATCTGTCACAACTTTAATGAATCGGTCTAGATATCTTTGGTTATTGAATTGCCAACACTACTGCTAAGTTTTGAAACCGCATTATTGTTAACTCTATATCTGAGTTGTCTGCAATCGAGAATAATGATACAGTAGATATACTGATGTCTCATTTCAATCAATTACAATCTTGATCGACTAAAGTTGATGCTGTGCCTATTGAAATGTATTTATGTAAATATCTTTGTTTCTCCTTATACTCTTAGTTTTCACCATATTTTAGAATATTCTTGCCACAAAAAAACTCTCTTCTGTATCATATCGGCTTGAAATTGAAACGCATTGAAGCCTATTTTTTTCTCTATCATCATAAATTCTACGGGTATTATGATAAAGCAAAACACCAGCTATAAAATAATGGCCATTGTAGAACAAATCATAAACTCTAGACTTACGAGAGCTGAAGTAAACATAATCTTCTGATGGTGGAACAATCATACACTATCGAATTATGTTGTGCGTCGAAATAATAATCGATATGTCCTTGTTAAAACCATTGCTTGCTTACTAATATTTTTTATGAGAACTGATTTCTGGAAGCTCAACTAATTCCAGTTTACTTACAGAAAAGCAAAAAAATGTTGGAAGGAAAAAGCATTATATTTTCGTTGTGTCATATATTAACCAGAGATAACATTCAACAGTAAAATGATGCATAAACATAGTCATTAGATTATCGGGTAGAATAACTTCCGCTGTCACATTTGGCTTTCAGCTCTTCGTGTTCAAATGTTACTGTGGGGTACTTTGCTCTTCATTCTCTCAGAATCAATTAATAAAGTGTCAGTCTATAGCGACGGGTTAGTAGAATACTTCGTAGATGATATGGCGTCTCTCTCGGTTTTCTGTATTCGTACTTTAATATTTGGCAGAACACTTGTGTCAAATTACCTCGATCCTGCTTAACAGCCTACCAGTTTAATAACGCCAAAGACCAAACAGTGAAATTCTACCAGTAAGAAGTTTCTGCTAGAAGAATGATGAGATTCAGACAATAAGGAACCTGTGCAAAATGGGCTAACATAGAGCAGGGGAACAAATGAATAACACTAGACTCTCGTGTTCCAAGAAATACGGTTCAGCAATTTCTTGCTGGACAACCCGCGTGACTAATGTGTTAATATTCATCCAATGTAAATTTTGTATATTAGCTCACTCACTTCAGCAACTCGATGTCGGCTGACTAGATTCGCAGGGAGCCACACATCAGATATCGAAATGATTGCAGAGCAACGTAGAACCAGGTCCAGAAATTGTTCGAGAACATAACGCACAACCTGGAGCACAAATTGCTACCACGATCTCACGATAGTGAGTGATACCTTACCGAATGGGCTATGCGCCCTCACAAGCAACAGAATACCACTTATTCAAATCTCTGGCAGGCCGTCATGCAGAGCATCAGATATTTTCTTGTCAGTAGTCGGAAAAAAGATACATTAGTAGACGCAGTTTGTTTAATACACATTATAATTTAATGCTAGATGTAATGAAATTCTTTTCTTCTCTAGGCACCACAAGGACGGAAACTTTTGGGAAGGGTGCCAGTCGATTAGATTGACCACAGTGAGCAACTGGTACTTGATTTAGCGACCACGAAAGAATGAAAGGCAAAGTCGACGTCAGCGGAATTTGAACTCAGAAGGTAAAGACAGACGAAATATCGCTAAGCATTTCCCCGGCGTGCTAACGTTTCTGCAAGCTCGCCGCCTTAGATGATATGAAATTGCGTGAGTGATAGATTTGTATTTCATGGTATTTCGGCTGTCCAATGCTACGCATTAGAGTTACATCTGACACGAAATGATTCTGGACACTATGCAGTATATAGAGACAGTCAAAAGAAGATCACCAGGTCTTACAGAAACCGTGGTAGGTTGAACAATATTCATATTTTGCATTACATGTACGTCTAGATAAGAATATTTATCGAAATAAAAAAGTTTGATCTTAAGCTTTATAAACTCGAGACCGTATTTCCGGTCATTGCACTTTACTATTGCACAATCAAATACCAACCGTAATCGAACTGACAGACATATAATCATAATGAAGGGCTCGTGTTCGAAAACGTTTGCTGCTATTTGCAACAGGTCGTGTAATTGTAGTAAAACACCAACATTCACATCAGAAAGTTATTAATGATATGACTTTATTTGCTCTAAATTATAAATTCATTGAATTTGGCAGTAAGATTATTGTGAGACATAGCAAAATGAATATTTAAAATTATGATTTATTTTTCGATTGAAAAATTCGATTTGAATCTTAAATAAAATTTCAAGAGACTTCTATCGCTGTGATACTGATGTTGTTATTTTGGCCAATATCAGTTACAAACAATTCTTTCCGTAATGAAGTCTTTCTAACCCTGACTAGGCTAGCCGCGACTAGGGAAGTGACCATTACGCTAGCCGTGACTAGCCAAGCCACCATTACGCTAGCCGCGACTAGGCAAGCTGTGACACCATGTACATAGTATATCATTGGAGGCGCAATGGCCCAGTGGTTAGGGCAGCGGAATCGTGATCGTAGGATCGTGGTTTCGATTCTCAGACCGGGCGTTGTGAGTGTTTATTGAGCGAAAATACCTAAAAGCTTCACTAGGATCCGGCAGGGGCTGGTGGCGAACCCTGCTGTACTCCTTCACCACAAATTTCTCTTATTCTATCATCGTGTTTCTGTTGTACCTGTATTTCAAAGGGCTAGCCTTGTCACTCTTTGTGTCACGCTGAACCTCCCCCGAGAACTACGTTAAGTGTACACGTGTCTGTGGAGTGCTCAGCCACTTGCACGTTAATTTCACGAGCTGGCTGTTCCGTTGATCGGATCAACTGGAACACTCGTCGTCGAAACCGACAGAGTGCCAACCGCCAACCAACCACAGTATATCATTATATAATGTATACATTTTAAAGACGTAATTTCAAAGAAATGTATTCGTTCTTTCCAGAGTATCCGTTTAGAAGTAACGTCATCAGCTTTTTCACATATGTATGCTATATTATCTTAAAACCAGCAGATGTTAGGAAATTCAAAATAAATGCAATCTGGAGTATGTATTACAGCGATGGATTCCTAATAAGCATTTATATCTATGTAAGTAACAACACATTTACCAATTCTATGATATCATCTTTAAATTTACCAAATATCCAGTACGTCATGCAAGTAAGGAAACTTAATTTACATGTACCGTGCATCACCTCTTACACAAGTCACTTCTCTGAAGGAATGAAAAATGACTCGTATCTCACACCGCTTTTACACTAAATATGTCTCTTAGGAATATTGAACCTAAAGTGTGAAAGAGAAGGTGAGAGGCGTTTCCTGGCAATATTGTCTTCTCAGACCAAAGTATTGTTTTATAGATAATGTAATATCCATAGAAAATATAATTTATATAAAATATGATCAAAATATGATAATCAAGACTTGAAGTCCTTTGCGAAATGGTGTTGTCTTCTATAAGAATAATCGAGAGATAAAATAAAACAGAAAGTGTTTACTTTAAAAACAGCTGCGGAACGTTTCGTCGAAGTCATTTGAAATTATAGAAATAGAAGTAAAGATTCCTCGAAATCCATCCTACGATCTGAAAAGAGCCGAGAACACATTCGTTCATGTTGTTAATCTATCTCTCTATGTGTCTATCTAGCTGTCTGTCTCTCTCTCTCTTTCTCTCTCTTTCTTTTTCTCTACCTGTTTATATGTCTGCCTGTCTGTATGTATGTATGTATGCTTGCGTAGATATGAATGTTGAAGACAAGATAAAACTGATATATCCACCATATATATTTCATAATTAGGAGGGAAGTGACCATGACATTGTTACTCCTGATATTTATAATTTCGGATCAATAATTTTGTCGCAAATCTAAATCTCTTGCAAACCTCATTGTAACACTTGTCACTTGTCTTATAATATTTATATAATGAATAATGCTTTTTCCCATAAAAACCTATGTTTAGTTTTCTCAAGTGCATTATATTGATATCTACTTCTCCAGTATCGAAATATAAATGGTAAAATCAATTCTGGGAGCGTTTGAACTTTAGACAGTAAGAAATCAACCTAAATACAAGATTGAAATTAAGCCAAGCAATCTAATATCTTCGCTAATTTTATTAAATAGCTTAAATACAATAAAGACATTCATCATTAGAAAAATAATTTACAAAGAAAGCATTTAGTACCCCTCGGATTTTTGCAGGTAAACAATGATAATGTCTCGAATCCATACTATTAATTAAAGAATATATTTCAGGAAAAATGAATGAAGAAAAAAGTCAAAAAATATCCGAGCATTTCGATGTTAAACGTGTATTATATACGTTACTCATTTATCTTCTGTTTGCAATCATTTTATTCGCAGCATGAAACAGTTTTTTATTCCAAAAGAATATGTACAGAAATGCATAAAAAAAATGTTGTTTTTTTTCCGAATGAAATTGCTAAAGCACGGAAAGAGTATTAAGAATATTTAGATATTGTTAATTTTTGTTTCTGCCAACACGCAGTGGGAATAAAACTTTATCAGACTGAACAGATGAAAATCTCTGAGAAATTAGAAAACAAAAAATGAAAAAGAAAATGTCACAAAGAAGATAAGAAACAATATTAGAATCAATAAAACAAGAACATTTTGATTGTCAATTAAGAGCTAAAAATAAATTAAACGTTCTTTGCAGTTGTTTCAATAAAGGGCCTGTGAAAAAATATTAATCGTAATGGAATAATTGATAAAGTATGTTAAAATTTAATGACAGTAAAATACAAGTAATCAAAAATAATACAACAAAAACATAGAAAACAGTTAATTTTTAATTTCTTTCAAGATGCCTTCATGGGAATACATGTAAAAGAATTCGACAAATCTTAACAGGAAAATCGAAAACAGATAAAATTACGTATAAAAGTGCAGAGAAGAAAATATAGAAGAAACAAATTTATATTAACAAAAATCTTAAAGAAAATATATAAAAGTCTTTATTAATTTTTTGTTTTTTGATTTATATGTTTATATTTTCGAATACACGGTGGACGATTAAAAAAATATTATTACTTTCTGGCACCGCATGGAGAGATATAGAAATAGAAAACAAGACAGAGGAAGACAGAATGTCTGGGGAGATAGAGGGGGCCGATAGTAGTGTATAATTAATAAATTTGTGAACAATGATATGATATAATGTGAGATGTCAAAACAGAAAAGATTTTATACAAGATGTTCGACAAAGTAAAAGAAGATTAACTTTTTCAAGAGACAAGTAATATGTCATAAAATAGCAACAACAAAAACGCCATTATCAACTCTTCTGATTAAAGAAATGGCTAGGTGATAGTGTCATATTAAAAAGAATATATTAAGCAAGGTTAGCGACGGAGAATTAATGAAAAAACTGCGTAAAGGAGATGATGTAACAGACAGCTGTGTGGTGAATACAATTATGCATGTACTTGTGTCCGCTTGATGAAGTATTTGCCAAATAATTATCATGTTCAGTAGTATAAACAAAAGGCAATGTGGAAACAGAAATGATAGTCAAATGATTAATTATTCTGAATAGATGTTTACTGTAACTGAAATCTTGATCTATTAAATAATTTGTGATATTTACCTGGAAACAAAAGGTAATATATAGTTCATGAGACAATACTAGATAAATAAATATCCGTTTGTATTTTCAAAAAGTAAGAAAACCCAATGATACAAGTGATACCATCGATAGGTTTAAATACAAAATACTGCAAGTAGCATGACTGCATCAAAATGCACCCTGAAAGGCCCCAACATGGTTGTACTCCAATGACCGAAACAAGTAAAAGAGAAAAGAGAAATATAACCATTCTTTTTTCATGTTTGCAGTGTGTATAATTTGGAAGATTTCGTTGCTATTTCTAGCGCTCAGTGTACTTTCGTTAGCATGACAATAACGAATCACTGTACATAATTATTTCCATGGCGAGATGTTTAACGTATATAGGTATTAGCTAATTTAACAACATCATTTCATTTGAATTACATTATTTGCTTCAAATCAAGCAATATAATAGCAGGTTCCTTCTACAAGAAAATACACCATTTTACTTTAGTTAGACAGAAAATCTCATTTGATAAGAAATGATTGTCACATTAATCGATTTATCTTTTCACTTGAAATAAAATATTTTGTCATAAGAAATTAAACAACTGGTGAGAAGCTAAACTCTTGCGTTGGATGATGTTGCGAAATCTTGAATTATTAATTGTGTCATCTTAGGTTCTTTTAAAATAATATAGTGATCATGATATTGAAGTAAGATTTGCAAAGCCGCACTGTTGTCTGTAGTAGAAATACGATTGTCGTTTCGTTCTAGACTGAAATAAATATTTATATCATAGAACTATGTTGTGCAGACAGTCCAAGTAATGACAAGTTGATATGAACATTTTAGGAGAAACTTTTCGCCTACATTGATTTATGCTCCTATTATCATTGTCGTTACTACTGGTGTTGCTTAGAACGAGATCACGTAATTTTGAAATTATGTAAGTAAAATAAAATAATTATGGAATATCAGAAAGCCTAAACAAATAAATATCTGCATACTTTAAGAAGCTATGTCTAGGTTTCAAATCACAGATTAATTTATCAGATTAGGCGCTTTGCAAAATTGTATATCTTGCTTAGATTCCTTTAATATCTTCATTACTTCTATATATAATCCACTTTAAATTTATCCAAAATACGCATTAATTATTCATTGTGTCTGATGGCCATTAGTACTGCATTTTATTAATGTCGAATACATCACTGTCTATATCCTATAACGGTATCTTCCCGTTTGAATTCATTTACTTGGCACGTGAATTGGTTTATCTGCTGTCTACATTAGTCGAGTTTGAAATTTACATTAATTGCATATAATGTTATTATTAGTCATATCATAGCTCAGGATGGCATAATCAAGAAAGCATCGCACGCTCTGCATTATTGGATTACGTACCTTTACTTCCCACACTAAAATTCTTTTGGAATCCTCTGAGATATTCATGATTCTAAAAACTGAATAATTATCTGTCAAGTTTAGGGATTAATGAAATAGAAGTGGCCCTCTCAGCCTAACTCTGGAAGATTGCGATTTTGTTACAAACGCTCCTCAGCCCTATAAATATAACAGCAGTGAAAATAAATTGTATCTTGTCGCTGCAATATTTTACGAAATTTTTGGAAAACAGAAATGTGTCGCTTCTTGCATCTTAGATCGATACAATCATGTTTTGTACACAAACTCAGTCAATTTAATCAGCATCGACTGTTACAAGAGTTTGTAATATTGGGTCATTAAAAGACATTGCGACTCTCTATATTGATTTCAGATTTTGGGTGCACAAATTGAGCAATTTAAGGTTAGTGGGTAAGTCGATAACATCGAACCCAGTGCCCCAACAGGTACTTATTTTATCGACCCTGGAGGATGAAGGGCAATATCTACCACATAAAGAAGGACGAAATGACGATAAGCATTTTCTCCTGCTTGATTTGGCGTCTTATTACAAATTCCTATATTAAAAAGAAGAATTGCCTAGCCTCACATACATTTACAGAAAGTATCAGGTCAAGTCACATAGTCTAAACCAGGATTACTCAACCATTTTTTATATGTGGATTTCATTGATAACTGTTTCATCTGGTTTATCTCCATAGCCAATCGATGTTTAAAGATTTGTCTTATAGAAACGTCTTTCAAAACACCTATGTAAAATGTTAGAGAAATAAACCTAGCTGTTACTTACAATACATACATCTAAATCAGAATTTTTTCAGGGACACTAAAAATAATATTTTGATACGTGCCCCCCCCCCCCCAATCTTATATGAACATTCAGATTCCTTGTGGAAACCCGTTGAGAAGTACTGGTGGAAACGGTCTTGCTAGAAGGATGGATGTCTATACAAAGCTTCGGCAGTCGACGTGAAAAAGAGTGACATACAATTTGGAACATCTATCAGTTCATTTTAATATGTTGAATTGTTACGGTACGGACAGAAACAATGTAGCTTAGAGCTGAACGATTAAGGTATTTTAGTTCCGTTCATAGGCATTCCAATATATACAAGTCATTTATTGAAATTGTGTTAATTCACCATGCAACTTGTTTCCAAGACGTGTGCTAATACATAAATTTATTATCGATTTTGTTGAAATTCTTTGGGTTGCATAGTTGATATTGATATTTTCAATAGCAGAATGCTGGGTACATATTTCGTAGACTTTTTTGTTGTTCTTTTTACACAAGTTATGTCTATCTCTTTCATTCATTACTTGTGTCTGAAGTTTATATTTAGCATAGAGTATATATGTTCGAATATGTATGTATAGTCGACATGAAAATTACTGATGTTTACGAAGTACCAATATTTATATCTGCAGTCTGTCTGTTATCTTACATTACTTTTGACACAGGTCAGCACTAAGTGCATTAGTTGTGTCTGATATCTACATTAGATGCGTTTGATGTCCGGCATTTCTATCTACTTCATCTTACAACGGCATTAGTTATGTTTTATATTTGTCATTAGATTGTTGTGAGTTGCATTAGTAATCCCTGCTAAAGAAAAACAAAAGTAAGTCAGTAAAAGAAAAAAAACAAACAATAAATAAACATCAACAGCTATAGTAATAATAATGGTTTAAAAATTCGGTACAAATTTGGGTATTTTGAGGGAACGGGTGAATAGATTACATCAGCCCCACTGCTCGGCTGGTAATCTCTTTTATCGCTCTCGAATGGATAAAGAGCAAAGTCAACCTCGGTGACATTTGAACTCAGAACAGTAAGACGGACAAAATGCCGCTAAGCACAACACCCGGCGTTCTAATGATTCTGCCAACTCACCGCCTTGATAATAATAACAACAACAGCAGCAACAACAACAAAAACAACTATGATAATAATAATATATATATATGTATGTATATATGTATATATATATATATATATATATATATATATATATATATATATATATATATATATATATATATATATATATATATATATATATATATACATATATACATACATATATATGTATATATATATATATATATATATATATATATATATATATATATATATATATATATATATATATATATATATATATATATATATATATATATATATATATATATATAAGCAACGTTAATTCTCTAAATGAAGTATTAACAGTAACTGCACGATAAAGTGAAGTGTATTGCCACTTAAGTGTGGCTGACCCCTAGGGGTGGATGTTACTGTTGCTTTAGCCCCAGGAGGACATCTCCTCCAGCTGGGTTATTGACTTCATTTAGAGAATTAACATTGCTTGTTTTCACTTTTTCGATATCAGTGAAGAATTTCACTGGAAAAATATATATAAGGTTGCCAAGAATTTATATCTCTCATCGAAGGTCGGTAGCTATCGGACGCTGACGAAGGGAAATAACCCTGAAACCCGGGTCCGTTCGTGCTACGATCACGATGAGAGGGATAACTTCCCTTGGCAAAACAAAGAGGACACAGTAGTGTGTCGATAAGCCAGCTGGCGGAGATGTCCTCCTGGGGCTAAAGCAACAGTAACATCCACACCTAGGGGTCAGCCACACTTAAGTGGCAATACACTTCACTTGTTATATATATATATATGTGTGTGTGTGTGTGTGTGTATACATATATATGTATATATATATATATATGTGAGTAAAAATAAATACAAAAAAGGGGTTTTGTATGATCGTGTATAGAGGAATATACTATTTCATTTAAAAGAATTCCAACTCTGTCTGTTTTTTATGTTTTATTTATATTCTTGTAAAATTAATGTGGGATATAGAATATGGAATATATAATATATAATATAAAAATGGATGGTACAATGAAATGAAGTATTGAATGTCTTATTGAATATATGGAATACGTCTTATTGAATATATGAAATATTGAGTGTTCAATATAAAGGATTAAATATATAAAGGCGAATACGTATTTTCTATACCTTGTGGTATTTCATCATGGCCGGTATGACAGACTGTAACAGACTGTCTGTATATATGTAAAAATGTAAATATGTATATATATATATATATATATATATATATATATATATATATATATATATATATATATATATATATATATATATATATATATATATATATATATATATATATATATATATACATGTATATATACATGCATATATATATATATATGTATATATATATATATGTATATATATATGTATATATATATATATATATGTGTATATATATATATATGTGTGTATATATATATATATATATGTATATATATATGTATGTATATATGTATGTATATGTATCTATCTATCTATCTATCTATCTATCTATCTATATATATATATATATATATATATATATATATATATATATATATAAATAAATATATATTCTTTTGGATCTCTGTTCGCAATGCCTTCCCAAACAGCATAACCAAATCAGATCAAATTTCACATGGGATTACTATCACATCTCAAGAGTGTCAACACGTAATTTTGGGGGATTAAAAGAATACAACATAGCCCACTTACCAACATGACCCACTCAGCCGGTTTTATGATGGTGTCTTTGCGGCTTCGGAGACATGGAAGGTGCCTAGAATTCGACCGGGGAGATGGTAAAATGTCGGGGACGCCTGCAAAAGATAAACCGATCTACAACACGTTAGCAGGTGCTTGCAAAATGATCGACAGTCTGAAACTGGCCAGGGGCTAGCGTCCAGTGGGATGGTCGGTGAAGCAGTCCTCTTCATTAGATGAAGGTGGAGTGTTGTGGAATAGTGCATATAGTCTAAAGCGGCGCACAAAGCTTTGAATATGAGCGCGGTCTGAAATTCGTTACTGGATGGAGTGAGGGCATGAAGCGCAGACCCTTACTGAGAAGAGAGTGCTCCGCCAAATCAGGCGGTGAGCTAGTTGAATAGTGGAGGGAATGCTCATCGCTATTTCATCTGTCGCTACTTTCTGAGTTTAAATTCTGCCGCAGTCGACTTTGCTTTTTATCCTTTCGGGGTTAATAAATCATGTACCAGTTGAGCACTAGTGTCGATGTAATCGACTAATCCACGCCTCCAAAATTTCAGGCTTTGTGTCTTTAGTAGAAACGATTACTATTATTATCAATAGGTGGCGAGCTGATAGAATTGTTAGCACGCAGGGAAAATGCTTAGCGGCATTTCATCCGTCGTTATGGTCTGATTTCAAATTCTTTCGAGGTCGACTTTGCCTTTCATCCTTTCCGGGTCGATAAATTACGTACCAGTGAAACACTGTCTCCAAATTTCAGACCTTGCGCCTTTAGTACAAAGGATCATCATCATCATTATCATCATCGTCACCATCATCGTCATCATCATCGTCATCATCATCATCAACATTATCATCGCCGTCGTCGTCGTCGTCATTCACTGCATGAAAATATTTAGTTTTCAACTCGCTCAGAAACAAAAAAGAAAAAATGATTTAAAGGAGGTTGTTAGTTGTTGAAATGTTATTTGTACGAAAAAATTTCGCACACACATATTTTACCGTTTGGTTTATCCCTTTACAAGGGTTCTCAAAGGAAATATCAAGTCGCTGTTTTGTTTATACGAAATTTTTATTTCCCTCTTCCGTTATCAGGAAGAAAAAAAATATGACTATTTTCACAGAGAAAATGAGCAAAACAAAAAGAAAACACAAAGCAATGTATTCATAGCAAACACTAATAAAAAGAAAACTTGTATTTCAACTACAACTATTGTAGACATCTTGTCAGCCAGAACAAAATTTTATAAAATAGTATGCGTGCACGTATCACTTCTCATCTAAACAGTAGCATCGAAAGTTTTTCTCTTGCTCGATAGATTCAAATCTCGGAAACATGTTCTAGATCGACGAGGGCCAGAGATCCACGATTATCTATGAATGCCCTTGAGGGGAGAAGGAAGAAAAAGCTAACTTAAGTCTCTGTCAACTAAAACAATTGCTTTTTTTTGCTTTGTAGGTCCATCTGCGAACAAGTTGGTAACAGCTGTAGTAGATATTCTGAATGAAATATACTTCATTTAGACAGAGTACGCTTATAGCAAGTAATGTGTGACCCGCTAAATGAAGAATGGGCTCAAAATGCAAACCACAATTATATACCACATAGAACCTCATCAGGTTGGACCGCAGAATTTGGGAAGGCAAGACGAAGACATTACTGTCGGGGACTTTGTGAAGTTATTGAAACCTGCCATGTTTTCACATTTGCTGCATAATATGGAATGATGGTCAATGCAGGTGTAACGTTTGGTGTTATGTGGTGCTTCATATGATGCACCTGATGATTCCACTCAACCACAAGTCAGTATCATAACTTTGTCTGCTAAACAGTGCGGAGATGAAAGCATTACCACTCAGCATCCAAGGTTGATAACTGCGGTAAAATCATTCTACAATGGAATTACAAAATTGCAACTTTGAAATCAAGCTTAGTAATATAGAAAATTATGTTTCATCTCTTGTAAGTTGTTTATTACTAATACATTGTTAATCGGCTTATCTCGAATACTACCTCATATTAGTTGCGTTTTGGATTGTTAGAATCATTAAAAATCATACATCAAAATGAGTTAACAGCGCCTAGCCTTGCTGGAGGTTTATGAAAAATATCAAAAACCTTGTGGGAAGGATGGGGTAATATGTGTATCTTCAATATCTAGGAGCAAAATTGTGGCTTGCGATATTCACTTTTGACAAGAAACGACATTAAACAACAATAATTCGATATTGTCGATTATATGTCAACAGTAGGTACAACTTCTGTGGTGGTAAATAGACTTGATTCTTATTAGTAGCAGAAGAAACCCATGAGATCCAAAGGTCTGCTCTCCGACTCACAGATTCAATGATGGTCTCCTACAGTAGCGACAGAGATAGCAGCATCAGTAGATACTCACTCATATATATATATGTATGTATGTATGTATGTATGTATGTATGTATATGTCTATCTATCTATCTATCTATCTATCTTTCTTCCTTTCTTTCTTTCTTTCTTTCTTTCTTTCTCTCTTTCTTTCTTTCTTTCTTTCTATCTATCTATGCACCGGAAGCACAATGGCCCAGTGGTTAGGGCAGCAGACTCGCGCTCAAAGAATCGCGGTTTCGATTCCCAGTCCGGGCGTTTTGAGTGTTTATTGAGCGAAAACACCTAAAGCTCCACGAGGCTCCGGCAGGGAGTAGTGGTGAACCCTGCTGTACTCTTTCACTACAACTTTCTCTCACTCTTTCTTCCTGTTTCTGTTGTGCCTGTATTTTAAAGGGGCCAGCCTTGTCACACTCTGTGTCACGCTGAATATCCCCGAGAACTACGTTAAGGGTACACGTGTCTGTGGAGTGAGCCAGCTGTTCCGTTGATCGGATCAACTGGAACCATTGTCGTCGTAAGCGACGGAGTGCCAACAATAATCTATGCACCGGAAGTTTCGGAAGTGGGCATAAGGCTTTACTCTTTCCCTTCACTTATCCTAAATCGAGCAGCATTGCGTACTTTCGCTAACTTATGTTTATTCTAACGGGGGAAAATCTTTCTATCGTTGAACTTATTGTTGCATTTGGCTGTTGCAACTTTGATTTTCAAAGAGATATTTACATCAGCAGGACACACGACCTCTATGATGGTACATACGTTTTCAAACAACAATATCCGGCCAGTTAGGATTACTCTTCCAGTTGACTTCCAATACAAACCCAGTTTTTCTTGGGCTGGGATTTGCTTGCGTATTCAATTACAGGGGGATTCACTATATTTATTCCGAGATAGTTTTTCCCCGAATAGCACTGTCGTTTGTTTTTGCGGCAACATCATGTCGCCTAAGGGAGGTAATAACTTGAAGATATTTTTCGGTAGCTGCTAATCACATACGTGACGATTTTCACAAACCTATGACAGTTAGAGTCACAAACATTTACAGTTGCATTTTGTTATTGTTCCTGATCATGCATCGTCCAGTTTTTGTTCTCCATACCTGCTTAAAAACGTCCTACAGATGGATCCCAGGATCTTACCCGTGAATATCAATGCATGCACATAAATATATATGTTTGTGTGTGTGAGAGAGAGAGAGAGAGAGAGAGAGAGAGAGAGAGAGAGCGTGTGTGCGTGTGCGTCTGTGTGTGTGCGTTTGTGTGCGTGTGTATGAATGCCTGTATGTATGTATAACTCACAACATTCTGTCCTGGATATATACATCGAAACTGGAAATGTCAGTAGAAACCGAAATGCGCATGACGCAGTATTAGCTGCTACGTATAGACATATCAATAATTGCCACAGTATACATGACAAATGACACAAGCCGAGCGTATTTAATGAAACAAACAAAAAATGCCACATCTTAGTCTTGTACATTAGCAAAACGTCTTTACATACATTTCAACAACTTGAAGGAAAAGATATATGGTTTCATTATGGACATGCAGCAGTCTTAGAAAATAGCAACATGATAATGCTTTTCATCATCCGCAAGCTGAGAAACGGTAATAAGACTGCAAGCGTTTCTTGTAGACAAAAATGCTACAGTGTAATAATCATTGACATAGCAATACTAACTACTTAAAGTATACTCCGAGACTGGCTAAAGATCTGATATATGTAAAAATAAAAGCATTATAGTAGTTAAGAAATGGATCTATCTTTCTGTTTATTAGAACGCAAGGCGGTGAGCTGGTAGAAACGTTACCACGCCGAACGAAATGCGTTGCGGTATTTTGTCCGTCTTTACATTCTGAGTTCAAAATCTGCCGAAGTCGACTTCGTCTTTCATCCTTTCGGGGTCGATAAATTAAGTACTAGTTGAGTACTGCGATCGACCTAATTGAATGGTCAACTCCGCAAAAATTCGGGCCCTGTGCCTAGAGTAGAAAAGAATATTTATTAGAACAGAGCTGGTATAGTCGTTATCACGCCGGGCAAAATGCTTAGCGCAATTTCATCCGTCCTTACATTCTGTTTTCTAATTCCAACGAGGTAGACTTTGCCTTTCATCCTTTCGAAGTCGAAAAAAATAAGTACCAGTGGGACACTGGGATCCATGTAATTTACTTTCTTACGCCTCCACTGGACTTCATGGCTGTGCACCAAAATTTGAAATCAATATGTATATATATTAGAACTCAAGCTAGTGAGCTGGCAGAATCTTTAGCAAGCCAGGAAAATTGCTTAGCGCAATTTCGTCCTGAGTTCAAACTCCGCCGAGGTCGACTTTGCTTATCATACTCTCGGAGTCCATAAATTAATTACCAGTTGAGTACTGGAGTCGATGTAATCTACTTGGAAGAAGAAGAAGAAGAAGAAGAAGAAGATGATGATGATGATTTCGACGACGGAAAACGACAATGAATTTGGTAGACGGAAACTGTGTGGAAGCACGTTATATATATAAATGTGTGGGTATATCTTTTTGCTTATGTTCGTAACCGATCATCACTTGACAACCGGTGCTGGTTTGATTACGTCTTCGTTATTTAGTGGTTTGGCAACACACGTCAATACCATGTCTTTGGGGGCGGGGGTCAATCTCTTCAACATAAGCAATTCAAAGTGCCCCAGCGTGGCTGCAGTTCAGAAACTGAAGCATCTAAATGACAGAATATATGACTGAGAACCAAATTTTAGTAAATATATATTTATTATTCATATCCTGTTAATATTATCACAATTCTGTGCATCAATTATTATTAGCACCGTATTTAAAGTTATATCTTGCATCTTGTTTATTTCCATTTCAAGACATTTCTACTTTGATAATATTTCCATATGCCCCAGGTAATATATTTTTTTATTGAGATATATCAAGATACATAAGAAAGCGTATAGAATTCTTATTTTTTATTTTTTTTTGGTTGTTTTCTCCTTCCTTTTATTTTTTTTTTATACCTATCTCTCTTGTCAGGAATATATCATTGTAATGTCATGTCATTGTTTCACATTTAATTTTTCATCATCATCATCATCATCATCATCATCATCATCATCATCGATATCATCATCATCATCATCATCATCATCACCATCAGCACCATCATCATCATCATCATCATCATCATCATCATCATCATCATCATCAATATCATCATCATCATTTTTTCACCATCATCTTCATCGTGGTCGTCACCTTCATTGTCGTAGCTGTGGCCGTCGTCGCCGCCACAGTATTCACTGTCTTGAGTATCATTACCATCGTCAGCGTTGTCATCATCCTCCCCCTCCTCATCGTCATCGTCATCATTCGTTGTCTTCGTCATCAACATCGCTCTACTCATCATCCTCATAATCATTATCGTTGTCAATATTATCAACGTGGGAGGTGTGGTGTTAATGATAATGTTGCCGCTCTTCTTCTTATTGCTGTTTTCTTATCCGATTTAAGTTTCATTAAGTTTCATTTGGTCATCAGGTGTTTTATAAACTCATTCCTAAAACTATTTTAGTCGAGTTTGCCGTAAAGGACACGTAAGCAAGAAATTAAAATAGATCTCATACCTCCATGATAAGGAGGACAAAGGCATAATTTTCTACTATATATACATGCATAAATCAAAATTATCAGCAGCATTTATTAGTGATGAAAATGTGGAATGAATTTCATAAACGCTTTAAACTTGTCAAAACTTGTTCCTTCCTATTAGGAGAAAACAATTTTCAATCACAGTTTTTCACAAGAAGATTATTACTAATGATAGTCATACAATTATTAACAAAGCATCTCCGCCCATACGAGCAGTGTTTCCCCTAAGTAATACTAGCAATAACAACTATAGCATGCCCAGAGGAAATCGACAGAGTGACACAATACCAGACAAAACTAATGATTTCAGAATTTTTTTATTCAAAAATTTTCCGATATTGCCAAAAGAGAACGACAAATATGATTATTTAAAAACAACAACGCCAAGAAAAGGAACAAAATGATTTTGTCCTTAAGCTTTTATCGAAGCTCTGGTTAGTACTGAAAGAAAAAGCGTCGAAGCAATGTGAAAATGTTGTCCAAAAAACCCCAGATATTTCCAACGATCATAAAAGTATTCCGAGTTACGTTGTGTCACAAAGCAGGAGAACTGAGTGCTACACAAGCAGTAACACTAAACCTTTGAAGAGCTCTTCTACCAACTTCAGAATTCACTACATACACAACAATAATAATAATGAGGCCAATACCAGCAACTACTATACCAATAGCATGATTGTGGGCCCGATGTTCTAATCTCTGAGCCATTACAACAACAATAGTAATAGCAATAAGACGAACACCGGATCCTAGAAAAGTCAGATTCATTTCCAACAACACCAACAGGAGTAGTTTCCCTTCTAACACCACAAAGAAGAGTAGCTTTAAGGCGGCGAGCTGGCAGAAACATTATCAGGCCGGGCGAAATGCTTAGCGGTATTTCGTCTGCCGTTAGGTCCTGAGTTCAAATTCCGCCGAGGTCGACTTTGCCTTTCATCCTTTCGGGGTCGATTAAATAAGTACCAGTTACGCATTGGGGTCAATATAATCGACTTAATCCCTTTGTCTGTCCTTGTTTGTCTCCTCTATGTTTAATCCATTGTCGGTAATAAAGAAATAAGAGTAGCCTTCCTGTAATTAGGAGCTCACCAACTCATAACAACATACAATGCCACAATCATGTATGCGTTGGTTCAGTTTCTTGCGAACGCTGAGACAAAGTCGTACGACAAATGCAAGACAAGATTGTAACATATGACCTGAGAGAATTGTAGAGAAAAAACAAATAGATAAAATAAGGCAGCGTTCACCAAGTTAAAAGCTGAACAATTTTTTTAGCGAAATACAGAAACCTTTTTTCCAAACACACGAAGTCTAATATTACCCCACCACCACTCCTCTCACAAAGACAGCGACAAGAACAAAAGAATCGACAGTATAAGTGATAATACTGGAAAATCCGCAAATACAAAAGGAAATTCGCAAACAACGACAAATAGAGAAACAACAATAACAAAATCAAACATATAACGCAAAAACTCATGAAATTTACTGTAGTTCGAAAGAGCAAGAGTTTGATAAAAGAGGCAGTAAATTGCAAAAAAACATTTCCACCAAAGACGTTATTAACATAAACTGGTAAAAACGCTGGAAACTAAGTAACCTTTCGACAGAGGAACATAAGTGAATGCATTGATAAACAGTTACATATATATGTGCAGTGTACACGCGTATGTTTAGATTACCAAAATAAATAGACGTATGCAAAGCATATAGTCGAGTTTATCTATTCATTCAGAATACACGTACATTTTCCATTATATGTGCTGAGGTATAAGTATGTATGTATGTATATAATATATATAATATGCATGTATGTATGTATATATGTATGTTATTATTGAGTTTTATTTCAAGATTTCTTGCCAATAGAGAAAGGGTCGGTTTCTAACCAAGATCCAATGCTCCTTCTGTGGAATTTCAACAGCAAAATCATGATATATTTCTCCGTTCGAATAAGAAAGTTATTATTATTATTATTATTATTAGTATTATTATTATTATTATTATTATTATTATTATTATTATTATTATTATTATTATTATTATTGTTATTATTATTATTCAGTACTTTCAGTTCACTACCGAGCGCAGCTCTGTGCGCCTTGGATATGTGCTGTGGTTTACTGTGATGCTCTTATGGTTACTGTATTGAAAGTGTTTTGCGTAGGATGTGTGCAGTGCCCAGTAGTTCAATTTATTATTATTGTTATTGCTATTATTATTATTATTTTCGTTATTGCTATTATTATTATTATTATTATTATTATTATTATTATTATTATTATTATTATTATTATTATTATTATTAATATTATTATTATTTTATGTTTGACTTTTGTTTTGCATTTGTACAAGTTGGATCCAAATCTCACCCAGAGACCTCAAGAGACAACAAGTTAGAAGTTCATGTAGGTGTTATGCCTAGGGTACCATATATTTGGATTTGTAGAGTTTTGTTCTAGTGAATGTTTAAGAAACCATAAGAAAATTATGTGTTTGCTTTAAAATTTGAGATCACATAGACAGTATTTTACGTAGGATATGGGCAGTTCCCATGAGCACTATCTTTTGAACTTCAGCCATTTTGGGGTTTCCTGGTATCTGAGCTAGGTAGTAATCAGCCCGTTTCGCTGTCATTCCCAGGGCACCTATGACAATAGGTATTGTTTTCGTCTTCAGATTCCACATTTTGCTAATTTCTATTTCAAGATCTTTATATTTGCTCAGTTTTTGGTAGGTCTTGGCAGATGTGTTTATATCGATTGGGACAGTCATATCAATGAGGAGGCATGCTTTTTGTCTGAAGTCTTTCAGTATGATGTCTGGCCTATTTGCGTCTATCTTTCTGTCAGTTTGAATGGTGAAGTTCCAGAGGAGTGCAATGTGATCATTTTGAAGAACTGGGGGTGGTTTGTGTTCCCACCAGTTTTTATCATGGGGCAAGTCCAGGTTTTTGCATATTACCCAGTGAATATATTGTGCAGCTCTATCATGCCTGATGAGATATTCTGTAGGCGCAAGCAGACTGCACATGGAGGCAACATGATTGATGGTCTCATTTTGCTGTTGGCATATACGACATAATGGGGAGCTGCCGTTCTTTAATATGTTGGCCTGGTAGTTCTTTGTAGGTAGGCATTGATCTTGGGCTGCTATGATAAACCCCTCTGTTTCTGATTTCAAGCCAGAGGCCATTAGCCATTGATGGGTAAGGGCTTTGTCAATATCTGCATTATTCGCTCTCTTTGGGTATTTGCAATTGAGAGGTTTTCCATGCCATTTTTCAGTCATAATATCTAAGGCAGCAATTTTAGCACGGGTTTTCAAGCGCTTAGCTTTTTCTGCAGGTGTTTCTAGTTCGTCTAATTCTTGAATTTTCTGCAGGTGTTTCTAGTTCGTCTAATTCTTGAATTTTTTTATTATTATTATTATTATTATTATTATTATTATTATTATTATTATTATTATTATTATTATTATTACCTCCACCTTAGCAAAGGCAGACGCATTGATTTCAATCATGTTTGTTTGTTTGACCGTGGACAAGATATCTCATGATCCGCTGGGTGCATTCGAATGAAACGTGCAGGGATGTTTGGCGTCGTGACTGGCACGAACTGATTAGATGTTGGAATCGAACCGGCACCGGACAAGTATTCTGGATTAATTTATATATTTACTTTATATGAAGTATTACGATCTTACGGACTTTCAAATCTTTCTCTGATTATCTCCCTTAAAAGCACGCTCCTAGTTTCTATGTAAGCTATGGAGGCGTTGCTGCTTCAAAATTTTTTGTTTTCGTTTCTCTATTATTAATCTTACCCGCGTCTCTAAGTAGAAACTGATGGATAAAGAAATCAACTTCCATAAACAAACGGCATCGAAACCGTTCAGAAATTAAATAACATTAACATATTCAGTAATAATAATAAATTTAATTTATCCTCGACAAGTTTTTGTTTTACCAATGTTGAATATATCCTTCCTGTTTAAATCCTATTACCTACGTAACAATCGCATTTTTAGCTCGGCCTTGAAGGAAGCTTTACTTCTTGGACTCACGATTTTGTGCGCAACGATGATGTTAAACCTCCCTTAACAGCACATTGTGCAGGTCCTTTCCATTTTCTATTATGCACGGATAAAGGTTTCACTATAGACCTTAATGGTAGTAAAGACACTATATCAGTAGATAGACTAAAAATGGCATTCGTAGAGAAAAGTTTCCCTATTCCAACTGCAGACGACACTTACACAGCATTACAAATAGGGCCTACACACTACCTTCACATCCCATGATGAACATTGGGATGACAATTGTTTCACCTTAACGATTTGAACATGTCCCTTGGGGTTTGACGATATGTGCATCTCTGATCACGAGCAGATGTAGTGGAAGAACGACGTAGCCATGTGTTGAGAGTAATTCTTTGGTAAGATTAATAATAGAGAAACGAAAATAAATTTTTGGAAACAGCAACGCCTCCATACAGCAACGCCTCACGTAGAAACTATGAGCGTGCTTTTAAGGGAGATAATCAGAGAAAGATTTAATAGTCCGTAAGATCGGAATACTACATGTAAAGTAAATATAAAAATTAATCTAGAATACTTGTCCCGTGCCGGTTTGATCCCAAAATCTAATCAGTTCGTGCCAGTCAACTTTATTGTCCGTGAGTTTTGGCCCACCTTCTATGTTTGTAAATATATATATATATATATATATATATATATATATATATATATAAGCAATGTTAAATCTCTGTACGAGGTATGTACAGTAACTGCACGACAATGTGAAGTATATTTGCCACTTAAATGCGGCTGGCTATTGACACACATCTGTGTCAATAACCACCTGGAGGAGATGTTCTCCTGGGGCTAAAAGCAACAGTGACATTCACCCTTAAGGTTTAGCCGCATTTAAGTGGCAAATATACTTCACTCACATATATATATATATATATATATATATATATATATATATATATATATATATATACACTTACATACATACACACATACATACATACACATGTGTGCGTGTGTGTATGCGTGTGCGTGCGTGTGTGTATGTGTGTGCTTGTCTGCGCGTACACGTTTGTAAGTTTGTCAGGGTATGTATTTCTGCTTATACTAGTATCAATATCATTTCATTTCTTTCCACGTGTTATTTGATATTTTATTTTTAAACAAAATCCAAATACCTAAATCTAATGTCGTTGCAAGCGACGCAAGCAGAACAGCTAACTTCAAGCATGAACTTAATTTAGGTTGCAGTATACAACGACGAGAACATGAAGATCTGAATGAAAGATAAAATTCAGCACCAGAACAACAACAACGTTAATAATTTTCTATAAAAATACAAATTTGATCGTGCTTTGTGTGAAAAAGACGTACGTATTTTTATTTCAAATTATTTTTCAATGTCAATAATCTAATAAACCATATGTTTTTAATTTTCTTCATTAAATTATTTCTAATATCGTGATGTCAGTTCCTCCTTGATTAAATTAGAATGAAATTTGTTCCTCAGAAAAAAAACAATCACTTTAGCTTTTTCAAAGGTTATAGAAACATCTTCGATAAGCAAAATTGACGGGGCTAGCAATATCACGAAATAGGAAAACGTCCTGCATTAACAGTTCATTATGAAAGTGAAAGCAAATGGATAATGAAATCGCTTAAATATATTTTTCCACCACAATGTATTCACTTGAATGTATCTGGAATCATTTCAATAATTTTTTTTCTGTTTTACTTGTTTCAATCGTCGTTCAACTGCGGCTGTGCAAAAAGAACACTATGAAAGTTTTAGTCGAATAAATTAACGGTAAAACTTATTTTCAATATCTGCTACTTGTTCTAACGATCTGTTTTGCCGAATCGCTATTTTACGAAGACGGAAACAAGCTAGCAGTGGATCTCAAGCTCTGATGATGGACAAAGACAAGCACACGCACACACACATACACACATACATACACACACGCACACGCACATACACACACACACACACACCACACACACATACACACACATACCCACAGGTACACACACGCTGGTACATATAGAAACAACGGGATTCCAGGACTTTTCTGCCTATCAAATTCATTCATAAAACATTGGTCTGACCGGAACTATTGTACAAGACACTTGCTCAATGCGCCACGCCGTTGCAATGAACTTGAAATCACATGATTGCAAAGTAAGCTTTCCCGAGCCATGCCCGCCTTTGTGTGAGTACATAATTGCTAGAATATGCGATATAGAGTAAAGATACTTGAAGACAATTATTATAGTTTTTTTCAGATGTGTGTATTCATATGAATATGAAGAATTAGAAATAATATTTCTGCTAAAGACACGAGGCCTGAAATTTGGTGGGAGCGGACTAGTAGATTACATCGATCCCAGCGTTTCATTGGTGCTTAATTTTTCGACCCCAAAAAGATGAAAGGCAAAGTTGACGTCGGCGGGATTTGAAGTCAGAATGTAATGACAGAAGAAGAATTACACATAATGTATATGTTAGCCTACCAACGGAAGTGAGTATCTAGATATTGAATGTCATTCACAGTGTCTATAAGATATCATCTATAGTTGACTGATAAACATGATGGTCGTAGACTCTTGTAAATAGCAAGGAATAAGTAAGTAGTTTCGCGCAATACGAGGAATGCAGTTCTGCACTTTCTTGCTGAACAACTTTATACAAATATTTTCTTTCTAGTTATGAAAGGTATATGGTGTACATTAGGTCACTCACTCCACCAAGTCGAACACAAGGCTTATTCGCTGTAAGCCTAGTACCCATTCTATCGTTCAATTTTGCCGAACCGCTAAGTTACGGGGACGTAAACTCACCAGCATCGGTTGTCAAGCATTGTTGGGGGGACAAACACAGACACACAAACATACACACACACACACACACACACACACACACGCGCTTATACATGTATATATATATATATATATATATATATATATATATATATATATATATATATATATATATATACTACGGGCTTCTTTCAGTTTCCGTCTACCAAATCCACTCACAAGGCTTTGGTCGGCCCTAGTCTATAGTAGAAGACACTTGCCCAAGGTGCCACTCATTGGACTGATCACGGAACTATGTGGTTCGTAAGCAAGCTATTTACCACACAGCCAATCCTACGCCTATGTAGTTGAAATATACAGTTGTATATAGTTCCTCAGTCATCAGACTTAAAGAAAACATAAATACATAGAATACAGGGTCGTTAAAGCTGGTCATAATTAAGCGTCGTCTTCTTTTGAGCAAAAAGACAAAGGTTCCTTAAAAATATTGTCTTTTCAATACTTCAATGATTTTACACGAAGTATTTGAAATAGCCTATGCCTCATCCTCTTCGACTTCTATGATAATTAAGTGCAGTTAATGAAAGTAAATAAGTTCGAATATTTCCTCTCCTAAGACCAAAAAATTATGTTTGAGCACATTTCAGCTATTTGCCTCACAATTTAAACGAATCTATATATCCAAAGATTAGTTTCAACGGGGATGCACAATTATCCGGTGGTCACCATTCTCTGTTTGTATCAGCGAACGTTGTGTATCGCAAACAGCAAACAATTAAGCATTTTCAGTACAGATTAAGGCATTATCTTGACAGCAATGATTAAATGTAACCTTTCCGTATGTACCAGGCTGATCTCCTGTAGCAATTGTTGGTCAATATATTCATGAACATTTAGGTTTTCAGAAAATAGAAAAAAGGCTGATGCGTTTGGTTGATTAGATATTTAAATATAATAATACGCTGCAATGATCTAATCTTGTATTAGTAGAGACTAACTTCTCTAACCTTGTTCTATCTCTTGCAAGGATACTAAATGTGACTTTTACCCACCAATAAATTATATTATGCAAATGGAATACTTATTTTTTTCCGAATGTATGTAAGATATGCTATGTAGATTTCGAAATGCACGTATCATAACGACTTGGGAATAGAATTTATATATTTAACATTATGTATTTTAAATGACGGATGAAGCAATACTTTAGTGTTACACTGGAAAACGACAATTCGGTACTTTTGGCATGATATTCGAAGTTGACTTAAATAGACATAAATAGTGTTTGACGCGTATGTAACAAAATACTAAAAACATATAACATTCTACAGAGTGTCCACGAAGTCTGGCTACATGGAGTAAATAGAATCATAACATAAACAATTAAATATAAGATATAATAGTTTCTTAAAGTATGTGTTAATCCCTATGTACCCAGACTTTGTGGACAACCTGTATTATACTGGATAACAGTACTAAGCACTAACGTGAATAGATGCAAACTTGAATAAATACAAATTGCCACCAGCTTTTATCTACGATGTGTCACCGATTAGCGCTACCAGCGATTGTATAATGATGAGAACATCATAAGAGAGATAGTCTCTCGAGTCAGCTCTCAGCGCAATCTTGGCTGGTTTCTATGGCTGAAGAAGTGCTAACTTCTCCGAAATGCACGCGTTTTAAAGCCTAGTCAGATCGTACTGCACGTTGGTGTGGTATACTTACACCCATTTGTCCACATCACGCAATCTTCTATATGACAAAACACAGTGAAAAGCTTCCTTACGGTTCGGATATGCGTCAAATACATTCGAACAGGTAACACATTTTTTAATCATTCTGTTAATACTAAATGCTACAATATCAGAAGGCAGTAAACAGTTCCATCTCGTAACACTGTTTAAACTTAGTTGTGACAAATACAAATCGCGTATTATTATTATCATTACAAACCCACTCGGTTTAAATTGTTTGTAATATAAACTGCCTTGTGTAATATATGATCGAAAAATAGTATTTGGCATATAAAGTTACGATCTGTTGACTTTTCGTTTACAAAGGATGTGACGTGATATAGCTGTAGAGTTCAGCAATAAATGATAGTCCTTCCAGAGAATAGAAATAATTCGAACGTAGTTTAATCGTGTGTCTCTTTGAAAAGAAAACTGAAGGATTTTGATAGTTTAGTCACGTAGAAATAGGTTTTATTTTAAAATTTGTGTTTCTACGGTTCAATCTAGACGTACTGTCATTTCAGAAATCTTTTCAAAAAATTTTAGGAATGTGTTTTTTCTTCTTTGTTTGTTATGAATCCTGACTTTATTTTCCTCTTCCATTTGGTGCGTAGAGTTCCAGGCCCGGAAACAACTTTCTTATGCTATCATCTAAATCATTAGTTGCGGGAATGATGATGAGTTTAATACGAAATCGATTCCCCTTTTTTATGCGCATCTTAATGCATTGTGTATACTTGATGTATACTTGATGCATTTTCTCATAAAAGAACCGGGATATTCAATGATTCTTTACGTTGATAAATTAAGGAGATGAGATATTGAATATGTAGGAACGCAATGTTTTTATTTTCTTTAATGAAGGAAATTCACGGTGAAAAAAAAGCTCTTATCTCGTTTTAAGAGCTCATTAAGTATTTGAAGCAAGTAAACTAGAAAGAAGTGAAATAAATGAATGGAAGCCTAATGTATGAAAACAAGACAGTTTTCAACATGAACCCCTCAGGTACCGGAGGGAAAGGAAATATTGACGATAATTTTTCTATGAAACTCATACTATATTTCTTCATATTTGAAATGTAAAAAAATCATTTGAGTTTTTTTATGAGTCACTTTAGGGCGTCTTTATTTGATTAATGGTATTTAAATTGAATATTTGGCGCTGAGAAGAGAAAGTGCTCTTGGCGACCATTTACAATTTTTTAGTCCTTAGCATATTGTATCTTAGACATTTCATTTATAAACATTAAAATAGAATGATTATAAACTTCATTTCCTTACAGGGAATTGTAGTTCCTATGTATAGGTCACAACAAGAAAACATAGTTAATATTCTGTATGTGTCAACTGAAAGTGAACGTAATAGATGCAAGAAATAAGTACACGATTTTCAATTGTTGGTCTGAAACGCCAAATATTCGACCAGAGAGCAATTACAGAAGTTGTGATTTCAGTCAACATCATATCAATATACTGGCATTTAAATCCACACATATTCACCTTTGCTCGCATTGTGTATCACAATGAGATATACAAGACATTCTTTGGTTCCCATTTATCATGATACACATCCCCAAATCTTTTTCAACCACCAGAGTAACTTTGGTATTTATAAAAGGAAAGGTTTATACTACCCAGAGCGCACGAAACAAACACTTGCTAAAAGTCTGGACGCTTAGGATAAATGTATTAAACTTTTCTGAGCAGACAAAGAGCTAAGCCAGGGACCTAGTTGATCGCATTAAGATTATCATTAGTAATGTGCATAGCGTCAAATAATATAGGCAACAAAGTAATCATACTTGTTTAGATTTGGACCCCGATCAGAACGGTATATATTTAAATAAAGTTCGGTCTTTAAGAGTTCAAATTAATGATTACATTGTGCATGACGTCACTTTCGATTTATCTCTTTCTATTAATAGTTACAATTAATATTTTGATTTCTGCTTCTGAATATTTTACAGTATATGCGCTGGAAAAATTTTAATTTACTTGAATGAAATTGCCTCTTTATATTACATCATATAGTTTCAATAATGGATACAAATTGTGAACCTCCATGCCTCTCTGAAAAGTTTTAACAACGTAATGCTAAATAATTACAATAGACACAAACTTACAAACACACACGCTCAGAAATACACACACACGCACAGAAATACACATACGCATCCATAGATATACACAGATAAGAAGGGCTTCTTTTAGCTTCCGTCTAAGAAATCCATTTACAAGGCTTTGATCGGTTCGAGACTATAGTAGAAGACACTTGTCCAAGGTGCCACACAATGAGACATAACCTGTCATCATGTGCAGAGCCATGCGAGACCTCATTAGATAAATTAGGTCGTCTGCTTTGGAATTCTCCATTTTATCGATTCTGAGTAAGTGTAGTAAATATTTGAAATAAGAACTATATGAAATCACATAATTTTTGTACTCAAAACGTAATTATTTTCTTTAAACATTCCTCAAAGCATCAATGCTTAGAGATCTGAATATTTTACAGATATTTAAGTCATTTTTTTCAATTGAGAACTACGCTATCATATGTATATACAACACAACTTTGCTGACGGATAGTTACAAATAACGAGTGAAATATGATAGCAGCAACACACGCTTTAATGATACCGTAAACTAACAACTAAGAACATTTTAATAAAGTAAGAATTTCCCTTCTTTCTCTTTTCCTTTTTTTGTTCTTTCTTTTTTTTCTCTGTTTTCCTTTATATTTATTTCTTTCCAAACACATGCAAAATAGTTTGACTTGCAAACGTAAGCTACTGATACTTACAATCAGAATATGGAAAAAATAACATCTGCTATTATAGAAAAAAATGCACCTATGTATGTATATATATTATATTATATTACATTACATTATATTATATTACATTATATTATATTATATTATATTACAGAAACAGTAGCACGTCATACAATAAATCCTGGAGGATGTGACTCGACATCGTCTTCACCGCTTATTATTTTCCACCATTAAGGGAAGGCGATAAATATCTAGTCGTTAATTACAGATCACTATGTCGACTACAGTGTTAGAGTTATGTGTACTTATGCCAGAGTCAAACAAATTCATATTCCAAGGTGTGCATTAAAACTGGTAAGCAATCTTTTTCCTTATACCTGTCACCTTTTCGTTCTTTCCCTCTCTCTCTCTCCGCAGTATATCTCTCTTACAATTTGATACACGCATAAGGAAACCAATAGGCAGCACGTTCTCATAACGTCTTTGTCTAAATCAGTCGCACATACACACATATCATATCTCACGATATATCTTAAATCGAAAACTTCCATTCGCAAATCTTCTCACAGATATTCAAACATAAAAGAGACATTCACATAATTACCCATGCATATAGATAGACGCACGGAATATTAATCTTATTTTTCCATTAAAAATGTGTCACAGTAGAAGAATATACAAGAATGTTCGATATTTGTCTTTCATCTCGAAACTTTGCAGTTGTCCAGATTCACAAGCATGCTATGCGTGAGATGTCAAAGGTGCGAGTGAATTCGTGAATATCTCTATGGAGCAATCATTAAACACGAACCCATTAACTCAAGCAGGCATGAATTTAATAATAGTAGTGGCAAACATCTCTTCATAAACAACAAAATAACAATCTTGTTACATATTTGATATAATTCCAAATCTAATGCATACAACATCATGCACGTACCGCTAGACTTGCCATCAATCTACACGATATTTTACATTGTAAAGTAAATAATAAAAAAATAAACAGCATCAACGAGAACGACTGAGTTATTATTTCGTTTTGTTAATAATGTAAAAACTGAAAAGTTTTCCCCCATTATTCTCGACTTGTAACTGTTGGCATCGTAGAGCTGGATATGCATATAGAGCCTGTGGGTACCTAATAGCTATTTCAGCCCCTTTTAACCCTTGCGCAGCCAACCTCAAGACCCTCGTCGTTTATGCTATAGCATTGCGGTTTAGAGAAACACGACGACCAATTTCTGAAAGTTCAATGCTTTCTAATCTGCCAACTTTAAACTGCTGCTTCTGCTAAAACATATAACCTGGATAATCTTAAAAAAGACAAAAGAATGGTGCAACATAATAGAGCCCAGAAAACTCTACGCTTGAATACATTAACAACAACCCCACCTTCAAATTCATGATTGGATTCTCCCACCTCCTACTCCACAAACCCCAGTTCTGGAAGTATTAATACTTCCTATACAAATGTCTATTATATAGTAGCGTGATTTTAGTTCCGACGTAGCCTAGCGGTTCACCAAAACAGGTCGATAGAATAGGTGCTTGGATTATCAAAGCGGTACCCACGCATGGCCGCAGTCTAATGATTAACAGGTGAAAAAAAGATGAAAGAAAAATATGTTAAAGGCGGTGAATCAGAGAATGGTTTGGGTGTTGGACAGGATGCCTTGCAGTATTTCTTCCAGCGCTTTCTGTCCTGTGTCAAAATGTCTTGCGTTATATTATGAAAGGTGGAGTCTTCAGCTTTGTAGATATACGTTATATTTGTATTCACTATTATAAGTACTTGCATGCCGGTCAAAATGCTTAACGGCATTTCATCCGTCTTTACTTTCTGAGTTCAAACATCTCCGAGGTCGATTTTTGCGTTTCATCTTTTCGAGGTCGATCAAAAAAGTAACAGTTGCTCACTGGAGTCGATGTCATTGCCTTAACTCCTCTTATTAAAATTGAGACTAATATTATTAATAACTTCCTCTAAGGTGGATTCAAATACTCATTCATTGTCACTCTATGTTTCGTATCGTATATTGCTCATAACTCTGCTGTTCTTCAATAAAAAACAAAGCGTCCACGAAACAGTTTCAGTTTCTAAGTGTCGCGATTAAACGAAACACGTAGGTTTCTTGCACATTGCTAAAGGTATTTACCTCAGCATATCTTATAAGTCTACCGTAATATTGTGTCTGTATCTAGATATACGAAAGTCGATATGAATAAAACTCAATCTTGGTTACAATCTGAGTCGAAAGACAGTAAATCGTTAACAACAAATGTTCATTTCTTAATATAAAACAGTGCCAATTTTTTCCCAATATTCAATTACGATTCGCTTATATTTCATATAATTGCATTCGCAAAACGCTGTAAATGAATTAAAGGATTAAAAATAAAATTACTCACAAAGTAAAATAAATATATTTGATCTCTAGTAAGTTCTAGTTTTCTAAATGATAAATACCAAACTATATTTAGAGACATGCAGACTAAAACTAATGATTAAGGTTATGAAAGTAAGCAAGTCAGTCAACTCAGACAGAATTATCACAGATTTACGTCGGAACACGAATATTTTTATATTAAATGTTGTTTTAGGTATTATGTTCTGTTCTTTATGATGAATGAGAAAATAATGTGAAAACACCTGCAAAAACATTTAAATGTGTGTGTGTATATATATATATATATATATATATATATATATATATATATATATATATATATATATATATATATATATATATATATATATATATATATATATATATATATATATATATATATATATATATGTATGTATGTATGTATGTATATATATATATATATATATATATATATATATATATATATATATATATGTATATGTATATATATATATATGTATATTTGTATGTATGTATATATATATATATATATATATATATATATATATATATATATGTATATGTATATATATATATATATATACATATATATATATATATATATATATATATAGATAGATAGATAGATAGATAGATAGATAGATAGATAGATATATTCATATATATGTGTATATATATATATATATATATATATATATATATATATATATATATATATATATATATACGTATACATACACATATATGTGCATATATGTCTGCGTGCATTCGTGTATGTGTGCGCGTGTAGTAGGTATTTGCGGATATAAATTTATGTTTGTGTGTAAACATGGAAAAAATATAAGGCCTTAAACTATCAGAGAAATGGATGGGATTCATATGCAGAGTTATGGAGACAACTTTTATACATTTTATAAATTGTATATTATGGAAGCGGAGATGAGTAACGGGTAGACTCTTGCAGAGAAATTACCTTACATACATATATAGTGTAGTCATTATAAAAAGATTAGTAAAAAGCGGTGTGACTTGCTGTGTGGCTAGACACACAACATTCAGCTGCAGGAATAAATTTTACAGGTTCATGTAAAAATAATAATCCATGTGGTTTTAAATGTTCACTTAGTAGCAGAGATAAGATCATCAACAGTCACAACATTAACAT
>NC_142939.1:19300468-19305468 GCF_046866305.1 Octopus bimaculoides | reverse complement strand
ACTGGTGATAAGTTTCCATCTTCAGTCTCTAGTTCCTTACAAACTTTTGTAGACGAAAGATCTGGCAACTTTTAAAAATCTAGATATTTCAAAATCGCTATGCTTCGTCTTTATAACCTCAATAACAGCATGCCTCTTCATTTCTTGTGTAAGCTGAGGGTTTGCCATTATTATTTTCTGAACCATACAGAGTTAGAAAAACTTACAGCAATGACCCAAGAAATGTGTGTCCTCAAATAACTTACCCACCGTATATATAAGCACGCATACACAGAAAGTAATATTTATATGCGTGCACATTAACACACGCATACACACACACACACACACACACACACACACACACACACACACACACACATATATATATATATATATATATATATGGCAGAATATACAAATAATAACAACAGACGAGGACAGGTGGTGTAAATAACAAAAGTATATATTAGTATGACGCTCGGGAATACGGAAAGTATTTGACGTTTCGAGCTACGCTCTTCAACAGAAAGAATACGGAGACAAGGAGAAAAACACGGAGAAAAAAAATTGAATAGTGTTCAGTCAACGGTCAATCATATATATATACACGTACATACACGATTTTACATACATACACGTAACATAGTTCTCTGGGAGATTTATTGGGTGCAGAATATAAGGTTAGCCATTTGAATTACGAGTACAGCTCTTTTTTACTAGCTGAGTGGAATGAACGATCGTGAAATAAAGTGTCTTGGTCAAGAGTACAATGTACCACCAGGAATCGAACACACATTCCATTGATATCTTCTCATTCGAACACGCTAGCTAGTAAGGTTTCATTGTAGTGTGTGGCTTAAATAATATCTCATCATTCGAGAAATATTTGGGGGTCCTTCAGCTGATGTTGTAAATGAGGGTATTAAACTGTATACAGAGAAGTGACACAAGACCTTATCACTTATGAAATTGTGTGTAAGATAGTTGTAACTTCAAGAAAATTGTAGTTCCTTGTAGTTGCGATAGGTGTTAGTGTTTCGATAGATGTAGGCTTATTTCGAGCCCCCTGTTGCTATAAGTTCAGAGGATAAGATCTGTCTACTTAGTGCTATTAGTGCTTTTAATTATAGCAAACTTGTATTTCTTGTATATGTGAAAAAATAGGGTATTATGTTTCTTAGAAATTATATCTAGGAAATGTAAACCCACAAGATCATATGTATATTTACATGGTCACGTAAAGTCACACACTTGCACCGAAAGAAGTTGCTGATTTTGAATTTTCCATGCAAGTGGAGTAATTACCGAACAATAGATTTCTGTGCTGCAGTTCTCAGCGAAATATAGGGTGTTTTAAGTTGAAAACGTTGAAAAGCAAGAATATCAAATTGATTAATTCTAGTTATGTCTTATTGATACACTTATACCAGTTATCGACATCAATACTATTACATTTCAAATGTAGGCTTACAGACTTCACAATAATATTGTGAATGCTGTTTAGAAAATTCTCAGTAACCAGTTTTATTTCCTCAAACTTTTCCTCTATGTTCTAAAATGGTTTTATTTGCACGAACTTCTACAAAGAGGTAACCAAATCTCCCTCAATTTCACACTCCATTTTTCATATCTTTTATATTGCATTAAGTTTATAAGCTGTATTTCGTGAGTTGAAACACAAAATTTTTACGAATTTCTGATTCCTGGAGATTACCGCCACCACTCATTCTTCGACACTTTCTTCTGTGCTGGGAATATATTAGAATACTTAAAAAAAGGACATATTATAAGAGAAGAGAGAGTAAGGTGGGTTATGATACTGTTATGTTTTCCAACTGCTTTTGAAGTATATCTGTAATCATTCCAGCCAGGTAACCAAATCACGTCACAGTCTCATTCTGCCATGTCTTATATACACTTTAGCTTTGCTCGAAACAACACAAATAAGTAATCAGTGAATTACGCTGTTTGATTGATTGGGTTAGTGATATATAGGATAAGTTTCTATGAGGTGTGTTATGTTTATATACGAAGAACTACGGCAGCTGAATACTGATAACTTAGAAGTATGATAAAAATGAATTTTAAAAGAAACTTTTGCTAACGGAGTTGTGATTGACTGAACTAAGATAAACAGCTGGACTACATCTATTGGTGTAGATTACAAATTATGGCACTTTAAATCATTATAAATATCAACAGGAAATAGGCATTAGTGCTGTTGATATTGTTGCTATAATTTTAGTGTTGTTCACAGTGGGTGTTGTTAGTAATGTCTCAGCTTCGGCGAAAGGTCATTCGTGGAATTCAGGAAATGTTTATGGTTTGACGTCAAATAAATGAATTGTTTGTTCTTACTCGGACCCTGCGCCGTACACGAAATGACAAGTGCCTGATAAATGTTTCAAAATCTGGTTGAAGTTGTTATTATTTATTTTTTTCAGAGAATACGTCATTAATGGCTCGACAAAATAATGTCATATAATAATTTAGGCTTCGATTGGTTTCCTACTTGATCTTCATCCATTTCTTATGTTTATAGATATTAACGATAACGGACCGATTTCTAAACTGATAGAAGTCTCGCTTTTATCACACCAGGACAATTAGCCATGAAGAATTAAAACTTAATGGTCAGGCTTATTTGAATCCGTTTTTAAGAAGCTGCATATATACTGATTATTTGATGTTGTTTCATGTCCATTTTTTGTTGTATTTCAGTGGGGTCACACGCACTGAGCTTACAACAAAATTTGTTTCAATACAACAAAAAGCTTGCTGACACTCTTCAAGTACACAATAAATTTTCCGGAACCTTTCATTCCAAAGGCTCTTAAGATTATTAATTTTTCCTGACCAGGGTTGGGCACCGATTAATTGATCAAATATTAAATTCATTCAAATTAGTAAATATAAAACAGGCAACAGTACACTAGTATAAACGATGCAAGTCCACTGTACTATGCATGGCACTGCGAAAGATGGACGCTCATAAAAAAGCATGGTGGTCACGGGAATTTCAAGTAACCTGGCATTAAATTAGTACGGATTATAAGATATTCTGGGCCATCTGCGTCCAGAAGCTGTTTTGTACATGGGCAAAACGGCCATTTATTACTCGATTATAAAGATTTCATTCAATATTTCATGGAAAAAAACTAGATTTCAATATTTATAACTACTTATAAACAGTTTCCAAAGATCATATACATTGCATTTTGTAATTTTTACTACCATTTGACAAAATATTAATTATTTTTAATAGATAACACTACAAAATAAAACCAAAAGAGTCAGCGAGCTAAATCTGCGAATTTATTCTGTTTAGTTCCATAATTTAAATTAATATACTCATTTACTCGTTTACATGTTTCAGTCGTTTGACTGCAGCCATGCTGGAGCACCGACTTTAAACGATGCAGTATCATTTGTGTGCAGAAGTACTAATGTTCACACCAGCATGCGCCTCACAACACGCACACATACATTAAGAAAAACACACACACACTTAAATACACACACACACACACACACGCACACACACACACACACATATATATATATATATATATATATATATATATATATATATACAAACATACCCAACTACAGTATTTTGGTGCAAGGATTATTTGCAATAAATTTTAGGCTATGATTGCATAGCAAATATATTCAAATGTGTTGATGAATAAAACTAGTAAAAATACGAAGTTAATCACTTGGAAATTGTATACCTTAGTCTTCCAATTTTTTTTATATGGAGTCATGCTGAATCATAGCTTCATTCATATCAGTGTGCTGAAACTGAACCAGTTACATCTGAGATCTACCTCAGCTAATCGAAAACACACAAGAACAGTCAAATTCAATTTCCATTTCTTTCTGGAGATGTTGTCAAAATTTTCGTTATTCCACTGTAATAGTGATAAAGCTGCAGTTATGCGAGAGAAAAAAATTATGACATCACAACATATAAATGAAAAGTTAATTGAACAGATAGTTTGTATGATTTTAGATGCCTCTTCCACGATGTAATTACAACATTCGTGTAATCTTATGAGAAGATTTAACCCTTTTAGTCTTGTCTAACAAATTTTACGTAACAAAAACAACACCAGAAACAAAAATAATAATAAAATGAACTAAAGAAGGAAAACTGAAAAAACTTCCATTGATAAGAGAGACAGATGTAATTCTATTTCCTCAAAGCTTACTTTAGAAGATGAAAGTAGCAAAAGTCACAAAAATATTATAGACTAAACATATATTTCCTTTCTACTATGAATAGTGTATATATATATATATATATATATATATATATATATATATATATATATATATATATATATATATATATATTGCTGAAACATCAGAATTTTTGTTTAGATAGTGCACAACACTGTATCTGTTAATGTACAGAGAAATGAAGTCATCGAACAAGCAGAATCATTTACCGCGGTGGGAAAAGTGCTTTGTAGCATTTCTTCCGATTTTACATTCTGAGTTCAAATGTCAGCGGTGTCGACTTTGCCTTTCATATTTTCATGATCGATAAATTAAATAAGATCTGAACGCAGTAGGTGATGTAATCACTTTACTACCCTCCCCGCAATTGCTGGCCTTGTGCTAAAATTTGAATTAAAAATGAGAAGATGCAAAGCCTTTTTTCTATAAAAGGAAAATATATCCACAACGCATGTATATTAGTTACAATTGAAAAACAAATCCGCGTTACGTACATTTAACATCGTCGGTGTAGCTTCGTGAATCTATCGTGGAGGTAAATGAGGAGACAGAGAGAAGTCATTTGCGGTAAGAATTTAGTATGCGAATGACATCATGCTATTTATTCGACCTCATGTTGATATCAAACTACATAGTTACTGAGTAGTGGAGGCGCAATGGCCCAGTGGTTAGGGCAGCGGACGCGCGGTCATAGGATCGCGGTTTCGATTCCCAGACCGGGTGTTGTGAGTGTCTATTGAGCGAAAACACCTAAAGCTCCACGAGGCTCCGGC
>NC_142939.1:19282968-19297968 GCF_046866305.1 Octopus bimaculoides | reverse complement strand
TCATTTGCTTCCTTCTCTAATATTGCAATAGGTCAAAAAGGATTTTGGAAGCTTGTAGACACATTTCTGTCTTCCAGTATTTCATATACCGTAACCACTCGCCCTATCACGGTTTACTTATCGCGCCTTCAGTATATCGCGGATTTTTCTGGTTAATAGAGTATGGAGCAGAAAGGACGCCCCGATTTCAAAAGCTAATAAAAAACAAACACATGAAGATGAATGAAAATACTTTGTAATTCTATAAAGTTCATTAAATGCCAATTTGTTTCTGCTTCAGGTAGTGTCCATCATGGTTTGAAATAGGGACCGGCTGTTTTTTTTCTTGTATCTTCATATTGTTATTTTTTATTAACCTTTCTGCCGCGCCCTGTATATGTAAATTTAAACGCGGACTCACCAGTATATCGCGGGTTTCTTCCGCCGATATGAGTTTATATCTTTTTAGAATCTAATAATTTCTTCTGGTAAAATAAGCATCTCCACGCCTAAAAATTAATAAATTAATAAATAAGAATACAGAACAGTACTGCACTGTATAACACATTAATTAAAATAGATTAAAAGAAAATACGCAGTGTACCGTAGATGAGTAAACAAAGAATCCCACACACGGTATGGAAAACGAAACAGGGGAGGTGAGTGTGTGGTGGTGTTTAGCAATTAGATATATACAAATTATTATAATAATCACAACAACACCAACAACAATATCAATAATAATAATAATGATAATGATAATAAAATATACAGTACGGTACTGTTTCTACTTCGCGGATTTTCTGCTGTCACGGGAGGTTTTGAAACGTGATACCCGCTATAGTCGAGGGATTACTGTATGTCTGTGGGGTGGGGATACGAAAAATCTTAGGTAAATTTTGAACCCCAAAAATGACCTTTACACACACACACATACATATATATATATATATATATATATATACATATACACGATAGATGTATCATTCGCCATGATATACCGCTAGCCACTACACATTCTTTTTTTTTCTCACCTTGTTTATTTCTGTGTTCCTTCCTGTGGAAGAGCGTAGGTTCGAAACGGTAAAAACTTTTTCACTTCCCGAGCGTTATACTAATTCATCAAACCAAAGCAAATCACATACAAAAATAAATAAAAGGAAACCCTGGAACCCAGATGATAACATGTCACCTAAGTGTAACACGTTAAACAGCCGATTGCTTGGTCATTAGAGTACATCTCTTCGAAAAGTAATCTTGCAGTGTGCCCACGAAGCCACTCACCAATCCATTATGTAACATACTGTACTGAGTTACTGGTTGCCAGTAGCACTCAAAGTAACCTGGCATAAAATAATATATTCAAAATATTATAATCAGTACGCTTATGTCTGTATATTTAGTCGAATAATACTCCTAAAATGTTTGTCTTAGATCTAAACACATATAGTATAAAATTTAACATTTAAAATATTTAAAGCATCTTACACTCTCTTTGGAGAAAATTCCATTTCACAGATTTCAGCTTTTATAGAGGTGATGGCTTATTAATTTCCCGTTTTATGAACGGCCATCAACTTGATAATCTTTGGAAAAAACTTATTAATGTATTTAAATAGTTTCACATAAGAATAACAAGTAGTAATAACATCAATATATTGATTGTTTCAGTCCTAAATAGGAAGCCAATTAAAACATTGGCGTTTATTAATAAGCCATTCGGTAACTCTCCTGCAGTCATGAATAAATTAGTAAATAGAATTAGCCCTCACGTTTTTAGCTTTCCTGTATTTGAAGTTTTCAAAAGTGCATCACACCGCGAAGCGAAGGTCTTAAAATATAATAGTTGCGACGAAGAAATACAATACATTAAATATAGCAAACCTAGTAAAGCAATAAATAATGGAAAGTGTAGCATTACCTGCTTCAGTTCATTTTTTCGCCAGTTTGTGACTGCAAATATCGCAAAAATAACATTTAGCTGTGCAGTATGAAGATACGTTTCAATATCTTAACACTTCATCGGTGTTCTAAATACGGGATGCATTCAAAAAAGTATTCCACTTTATTGTTTATCGCAAAAATTTATACTGCCTGGGAGAAATCCTTTAGGCGTGAGGTAGCTCCACCCATCTTGTGCACACACAATAATTTTCATGCCACAAGTCCTCGACAGCTTCCGGCTGGTATTCCTAGTGTACAGACCTGTAACGCCTGCATGTCAGATTTTCGTTTTCGCTGAGCTCATCGTGCGGATATACTGCTTCAAGTTTTGCTAAAAGCTTAGTTGTAGTCAAGTTCAAACCATCTTGTATGAAATTCAACATTTCAAGTTTGCGCCCATACGAAAACAAATTGCAATATAAAACGCTTAAATTTAGTTCGCCTTGAGTTTTACTACCATTTAATAATATAGACAATGAATGAAAAACGTTTCCTCCAGTGGAAATCATAGGTAGAACATATCAGTTAAACCTCATTCTCAACTTCGAATTAAAAATTCGCTTCCAGATAGTGGTAGAATTTTGGAATAATTCTACTTCAGAATAGGAGTCCCTTACGTTACAAATCTCGGAATTAAAATCTCGCCAGAATCAATGAAATTTCCTATTAATAAATCATTTGAAACACACACACACACACGCCCATCTATTCATCCATCCACCCATCCATTCACCCATCCATTCACCCATCCATCCATCCATGTGTGCGTGTGTGTGTGTGTTTGTGTGTGTTTCAAATGATTTATTAATAGAAATTTTCATATATAAGGAAGTGATTTGATTTTTAGCCTTTTAGAGAAAACATCAGATTTTATACTCTACTAAAACAGATTTAGTATAAAGTTATTCAATAACGTAGTGATAAAAAAATCCTACCAAAATAATGTGTCTAGTAAATAATTTCTATATTCTTACTCTGACAGCAATTCTTCATATCAGCAAGAATTGCATTTTTTGTTTGACTTTTTTTTTAGGCTGAAGAAAAATCAAACGCAATTATTTTTTTTTCTAACTTTCTCTATAAGTATAAATATTAATGAATAACAACGGAAAAGTAAAATTTCATTTTAATTACTTATGCTATCAGACATTTGTGAAATAGAAATTATATTGATTTATTTTTGTGCTGAAAGTGTTGGATGATGAAATAAATTCGATATTGTTTAATGGAGAGCACAAATCTATATAGAATTGTATTTTTTAATCTTCTGAATAGTATTTGTTTGATCTCTTGATAATTTTCTTTATTTTATAAAGCTTGGTTAACCCTATTTGTGGTAGATTTGGTTATAGTTTTCCTAGTTATTTAACTGTTGTAATATCTGTGTTCCCTGTCAGAACGAGTAATAGTCGAAGCGAGTAATAATCCTGTTACTTTTAACAGAGTTTGAAATAAGAACCATTCTAAAAATGAGGAATTTTATATACTGCAATAGTTGGAACGGTAAAGCAAAAGTCAAGGTTCTATTATTTTCATTACACTAAGAACGACTTAAATTACGACACCCTGCAAAATCCTATTCGATTTAAAAGTATTTACAATTTACCGACTGGAAACATTACATATTTCAAGGAAGCCACTAATTTATCTTGAAAATTAAATTGTCATGTCATTACATTTTCTATAACCTTATTGAAAGGGGAAAAACAAATTATTTTACCTTTGAAATACTAACGCTACTCTTAACTTAGGAAATTGCTCTCATAACATCATTGTGACCTCTAATTGCAACTCAAGTTAATATAATTTAAGTTTAGTGATTTGATGTTTCTTTTTATTGTTGTATGGAATTATCTTACTGGTAGTTATGTAGCAATCATTTCCAGGTAACTCTATTGTAATTTCATGTATTCCCTTGAAATTTTTTTAACTAGCACCTCGTTTCTTTACTATAAAATTAGTTCATCGTCTTTTCAGTTAAGTTCTCAAATGTCAGCGTCTGTAGGTTTAATTACAAGCACATTAGATATACATCTTGACAATTGAAATAACTGTTTGTGTCAGAATGCATAAAATTATACGGTGTTAGCAATTCCTTTTAAGTGAGAAACTTATTCTGGTGGAAATTGTATGTGATAATGCTAAGAAAAGAGAGTGAACCGAATAAAGATGCAGCCGTAGTGATTCGTAGTTCAAAACGAAACAACTAAAGTCAAGTGTAATGCGGAATACTGATGCCAATCATTTTTTTTCCAAATAAACAAATCCGTTACCATAAATAGAGGATAGAGCTAGAAGCCATCAAATCACTGAGTTATTGATACAATTGTCACTAAAAGTAACTTCGTGTCAAACCTCTTAATACGAACACTGAATAAATTATTAAAAAAAACATACTTAGCAATGGATAAATCACACAGCTATTGTTTTGGAGGTTTATAAGTATCAGTGGTGTTACTTTTAATTTCATGTTGGAGAATATTGCCTAAAATCTTACTACTTATTCTATCGGTCCCTTAGTGCCTATTCTATCGGGCTTCATTCAGTTTGCTTCTACCAAATCCACTCACAAGATGTTGGTCGGCCCAATGCTATAGTAGAAGACACTCGAAATCATATGATTGGTTAGCAAGCTACATGCCACACAGCCACTCCTGTATGTATATATATATATATATATATATATATATATATATATATATATATATATATATATATATATATATATATATATATATATATATATATATATATTTACATTTATATTTATATTTATATTTATATATGTATATATTTATATATATATATATATTTATTTATATATTATATATATAGATAGATACATACATACATGCAAACATACATACATACATGCACACATACGTACATACATGCGTACATACATATAAAGAGAAAGAGAGAGAGAGAGAGAGAGAGAGAGAGAGAGAGATAATATATTTTATATGCCAAACTGAAGTCGTTATACTTAATTTCTTTATCCGTATAATTGCTTGCATCTCTACACAACTACATACGAAACGACATTTAAAAGGCTATGTCACTTCGGGCTATAGCAAAGACACCTGCCAATGGGGCCACGTAGGAAAACTGAAGGCTCCACTATGAGGTTGTGAAACGAAGTGCTTAATTGCTGAGCCATTAACTGCATCACTTTATATAGAAGCATTATGAGTAAACAGAAAATAGCGTGAAAACTTAAAATTATTATTGGGCAAAAATCCCCAGGAGATCTTGCTGCATGAAAAAGAAATAAAGAGTGGAAGATCATACTTAATGTAATATGCAAATATGTTTTAATGAATTAAACTAGCACAACTATTAATGAGAAAAATCATTAAGTTAATGAAAAATTCTAAGTAAGGCAAAGGAGACAAATCCACAAATTTCAACTAACTAAAGCAGCATGTTAGCAATTGCGGAAATGTATCGTTGTAATTAGGCACGCTATGTATGTGGTACTTCACAATGTGTGTGCGTGAGTTAATGCCTGTTCATATGCTTGTGTGAGCGTGTTTGTTTGTGGGGACGGGTGGAGATATGATTTTTATCAGGGCTGATACAGAAATAACTGGTATTAGTAAGAGCAACGGCAACAAGAACAAGGATAATGGTTTGAACATTTGGCAGAAAGATAGTGCAGTAATAATAATAATAATAATAATAATAATAATAATAATAATAATAATAATAATGATGATGATGATGATGATGATGATGACGATGATAATGATAATGATAATAATAATAATAATAATGATAATAATAATGATAATAATAATAATAATAATAATAATAATAATAATAATAATAATAATAATAATAATAATAATAATAATAATAATGATGATAATAATAAGTGAAATTTATTTCTATTTTCCAAATGTAATGATGTATTTTAACTGTATATTATCTCCATTGCTCGCACAGCACTTGAAAACACGTTCACCACATTACGATCCAATTAACATCAAACCATCTCCGTTCCCAAACACCGTGCACAGAAAATTAAAAATAAATTTAATAATACTAGTAGTATTCAACCCAAGAATAACAATCGGGAAGTGCGTACTTTAAACTTGTAACACAAAAAGTATGATAAACTACATGTGCAAAACCATTTAACACCAGAATTGAAAGGACCAGTACCCTACGAAAATGATGACCGTCAAAATAAAGGGCCAGATATTATTCCTCATTTCCCACATATAAAATCGGAAAAGCATAAATGGACACGAGGGGAATGTATTTCAATCCTACACGTTTATTTTGCAGTAGTGATCTACCGAAAGAACGAAAATACAACGACACATACATATAAAATCTAGAAGAAAAATAACCCAGAGAAAGACTTCGATACAGCAATGAACCCTAATAAACTAGCTAATATACGAAGATATATTCTCAAAACAAAACAAAAAAATACCAGAAACAGAAACAGAACACTTAGAAGGAAAAATGAATGAGGTAATTTTAGATAGTAACGACAAACCAATGCTGAATAATATCATAAGCACTGGGACTGTAAAATACGAAGACATATGTAACATTTCCAACAAAAGCGAAGTAAATAACGAAATACAACAAACCCTGAACTCAGGAAATGTATATTGACGAACAAAATACAACAAACCAGAACACCAGAGACAAAAATATGAAGGGGGGGGGAGGAATTCGAAACAAATCTGAACCCTGGAAACAGTGAAGGCGAACGTAATGATTAAGATCTTCGGATCTTTTTTAAAACGGGGGCCACATTTTTCATTAACGAAACACTTTGAAACTTGGAACACTGGTAGAATGTGTCATATAAAACATCTTTTTCTCTTAGTCTTCTTTAAAAAAAAAGAAATCCCTAAGTTATTCCATGTTAAAGTTGTCGTATTTCTGTAATTTCAACCAATCATTGACGTCCATTCAGCCGATATACATTAAGTGCCGACTACATAAACAAATGATTCCGAAACAATTCAATCGGTGATAGGGTTAGGGTTAGGTTTAGGGTTAGGGTATAACAGCAAATTTAAAAAGAAAAAAGCAAGTAAAACGAAGAAAAAAAAAAGAAAATGAAAAAAGCAAATAAAACGAAGAAAAAAAAGAAAATGAAAAAAGCAAATAAAACGAAGAAAAAAAAAGAAAATGAAAAAAGCAAATAAAACGAAGAAAAAAAAAAGAAAATGATAAAAGCAAATAAAACGAAGCTATGGCTTAATCAGCCAAAGGAGAAAATGTAAACAACTGAATACTTGTCAGTGATTGGTTGAAATTATCGAAATAAGACAATTTTTTACATGAAATAAATTCGAATACAAAAATATTTTTCTGTTCTATAACACAAAATAGATAAGTATACGAAGTTTGAAAGTCTTTCGGTATCAAAAACACTACGTAAAACATAAATGAAAAATGTGGCCCGCGTTTTAAAAAAGATCCAGATCTTCTAAAAATGAGTATAGTCAAATAACTGAAACCACAGATCTCAGTATGGGCAACCGATTATACCTCTCAAGAATTAAAATTGTTACTTAAGAAACATCAATAATAAACAGCATGAACTTGGCTGGCACTGAAGTAATAGCCACAGAAACAAATGTCAATATGACCAGGCTATATGACATAATATATACAGCAGCTGCTATGGCCACCAAAAAAGAAGCTGAATACTCCCTGAAAACCATCCAAACAGGAGTGTAACACCACCCAAACAAATCCTGTGGATAAATAATATCGAGAAAAAAATAGAGAATCAGAGAAAGGATGCGTCAATCCTTAACGAAACTAGTAGACAATCAATACTACTAAGCAGGAAGAAGAGAACAAAAATAGTACATAAATACAAAATTACAGAACAAGGTACGCCTGGGGTAAAAGAACAGCCAAAGCAAGATATCCCCACCAAAGCACAAAGAATCCGCCGATGATGATGATGATGATGATGATGATGATGATGATGATGATGATGATGATGATTATGATGATGATGGTGATGGTGATGATGATGATGATGAGGATGATTATGCTGATGATGGTGATAATGATTTGTTGTCTGTTTTATTCAAATTGCTCTTTGCTTAGTATAAGCTTTGAATGAAAGAACATTACTAGTTTGTACGCCTCTCAGCTTGCTTCGCTGCATATTAACGGTGGCGTTACGCAGTCAGACCAGCATAAAATACAGTACGAGTGATCTGATCAACTAGTGATTCCAGCGAAAAGGAATAAATTACTTCATGACAAACATCTCGCAACATAAATTCCCCAATTGGAAAATTGCTTTGTCGTTGAATGAAACGACAGGGAGGAATGTGTTGGGAAAATGAGATTGAAATTAATGAACCAAGCGATACATACTCCTGGTCGAGATATGTGTGACTTGTACGCAAATAATTTTCAAGTACAACAGAATTAAACATTATTATACCGATTTTGCTAGCGTTCTTTTGATTCGCTAATTGCATTATTGAACTTCGAGTTGTAAGATTTGAACGGATTGATGAAGAAATCGGTAAAGCAGGCAATTGATTACTACTTATGGTTCTATATAAAGAGAATATTTGCGTGTGCCTATGTGCGTGCCTATGCGCGTATGTGCGTGTGTTTGCGCTCTCGTGTGTGTATATCTCTGTGTCTGTACGTATGTGCGTGTCTGTGTGTAAGCATATGTATATATACATATATTGATATATGCATATATAATGCGTACACTTATGCTATATACACATATATAAATATATGTGTGTACGTGTGTGTGTGTGTGCATGTGAATATATTTGTGTGTATAGGTTTATATATATATGTATGTGCATATATATTTATGAGTGTGGAGAGAGTGAGAGAATGTGAGAATGAGAGCGACAGACACAATGGCAGAGAGATAGAGAGATTGATAAGCTTGTTGAATAATCGTAGATACACGAACTGGACAAAGAGCCAAATGTAAAATGAAGTCAGATTATCAACAGGGACATACACTGGTCAGAGTATTTTCAGTCGAAGTTAAGTATCTGACAGATTGATCCTAAAATGCTAGTAATTCTGTGGTTGCTGACGCGATGTAGTCGCCTTTGGAACGATACACGTGAAAGGAGTCAATGATACGTGTGAAAGGCGTCATTCAAATTAATTTGATTTCAAAGATGGCTACGTTGAGTCGTCATTTCGTTGAGAAATTTGTATATTGAATTAAATTGAACATTACATTTTACAGTGATTCATTTTAAGCAATCTGATATGTAGGTCTCAATCAAGACCAATGGGATTCAAATCTAAGTTTAAAGCTCAAATTGTACATGGTCATCTACCTTAAACGTCATAAATACTCTCTTCAATTCAAAGTTATTAAACTTGACATTATTATGTCCTTTTGAGCAGGTATAGAGTCAAGATTTCAGAGACAGCTACTCGTTAAGTTAACACAAGTAAATGACATGAAATTTCTTAATCTTATATGGTAAGGTTGAATTTGTGTAAATATAATTGAAATGAACAATTATACAGCTTCGAATGATTGCAGGATTTAGACACGTTAAATATTGAATTTTATTTACAATATAGCTCTAATATTAAATATAACATTTCTCTCCATTGGAGAAATTTCAATGCAATTATAAAATTTTAAATCGTTTTTACGTTTCCTCGATTCAAATAGACAATTTAAAGCTTGAAAGTCAAAATCAACATATTTGAGTTCAAAATCTAAACACATCATTCACGACATAAACACGTATTTTTATTATTTTCTAATTAGGTATAAATAAATTTGTATCTTAGAACATTTGGTATTTGTTTAACTTACATAGTTCCGCGATTCATACTGCATTCAAATGTTCTGGGAATGTTATAACGGCCAGCCTACTTTTTTTGTCTCTGACTTCGAGTGACAGAGACAAGGCGGACTGGAAATATGACATGAATTTCATAGTTTAAATAAGTAACTAAAGCACTCAATGAGTGACGCTCTGCTTTGAATTACGCGTTCCACAGCGAAATTGTTGGATATCTTCTTCCTGTCTCTTGAACATGGATGGTTAGGCTCATTTCACACAGACTCCGGAAGACCAGGGAGGCCAAAGTCCTTAAAGAGCTTAAATTGGGTGGGCTAATCTCAATCGACCAGAAAATGCCTTTGACAAACTTGTAGAGTTAGGTGCAAACATTTCATAGAATCACAAGTGAGATCAGAGTGAAAGCATGATTAGCAAGATCCCTGCCAAACGAGCTCTCCCTCTTTGAAACCTCTCATGCTCACTAACAAATTCTTTAAAATGCAAAGGAATAAATGACATGACTGTGGTATATATTTGGTGTACAAGTAAGGAGGACGACATCCATTTAATTAATGATTTCTTTTTATACCGTAAACAATGTTAACTTTAAATGAAATAGGACATAATAATAATAATAATAATAATAATAATAATAATAATAATAATAATAATAATAATAATAATAATAATAATAATAATAGTTTTTCCATTTCTTTTAGATGACAACGTTTCTCTAAAAGAAATGGAAAAACTTTCAAAATACAAAGACCTGGAAATAGAGATAACTCGAATGTGGAATCTAAAAACAGAAACAATTCCTATCATAGTAGGTGCCTTAGGTATAATAAAAAAATATTCAGACAAATACATAACAAAAACACCAGGACTTACAAATATATATAACATACAGAAAATTGCACTACTGGGCACTGCACACATTCTACGCAAAACACTTTTAATACAGTAAACATAAGAGCACCACAGCAAACCACAGCACATACCCAAGGCGCACAGAGCTGCGCTCGGTAGTGAAGTGAAAGCACGTTATAAAAATAAAACTACTGAACAATATTAATAATTGCTTCATATTTTGGCACAAGGTCAGCAATTTCAGGAAGGGGGTTAGGTCGATTTCGTCGAGGTTAGTACTCAAACGCAAATGGTACTTATTTTAATGACCCTGAAAATATGGAAGGCAAAGACGACGTCGGTGGAATTTGAAATCAGAACGTAAGGATGGACGAATGGCGCTAAGAACTTTTCCCCCGGCGTGCCAACAATTTTGCCAGCTCGCCGCTTAAATAGAATAATTATTGTTATTCTTTTCTACTCTAGGCACAAGGCCCGAATTTTTTCGATTCGATTGATACCAGTATGCAACTGCTGCGTAATTTATCAACCCCGAAAGAATGAAAGATGAAGTCGACCTTGGCGGAATTTGAACTCAGAACGTAAAAACAGACGAAATACTGCTAAGCATTTCGCCTGTCGTGCTAACGTTTCTGCTAGCTTGCCGCCTTAGAATGATTATTATTACACATCAATAAAGTAAGAAAGTACGACTATTGAAATATGTCAACACATATCTTATAACCATTAGAAGAAGAGTTCTAGGTTCTCTTCAGTTATAGCAGTAATGCAGCGTCCAAGAAATATCTAAAAACACTCTAAGCTTTAGATGTTTATGTCACACCAATGCAGATTTTAAATTCAGTGCAATTCTTTCAGTTTTATTGTCATGACTCTAGTTGAGTAATTTGGTAAATTTACTTTTGACGAGCATAGCAATCAGTGAAATAACTAGCTGATTTGCCAGTTAATTTCACAGTTGAAAATAAAGACATGCATCAAATTTTATAAATCTGAGGGTGATGTAAATAATCAAATATGATTTTTTGTTCTACAATATATTGTTTTATATTGCGCAGCTATTTGAGACAAGGCCTTATATATTGAAAACATCGTATCTTTCCCGTGAAAGTAACGATTAGTAGAAATAAAAGTATGTATTTCCATATGAATACGTACCGATTTGGTCTTAGCTGTATATATCTGTGTGTGAGTATGTGTGTGTGTTTGTGTATGTGCGTGTGCGTGTGCGTGTGCGAGTGCGTGTGTGTGTGTCTGTGTGAATAAATATTGAGATGCGTGTGTGCATTTTCTGTTTATGCGCGTTTTACCTTATATCTCCATAGAAACACTTAAAGACACACGTAACTTATATACACACATACATAGACGTATATATACATGTATATATATATATAGATGCATATGTGTATAAATGTACGTGCATACATACACACACACATACATATATGTATGTATATTGGTAGGTAGGTAGACAGGTAGATAGGTAGGTAGGTAGCTAGGTAGCTAGGGAAGGAGGGATATGTAGGTAGGTAGTACAAAATATATATCTAGTCATTGAATCCAATGTTTCCAGTGGAATTGCAGTCGGTGAAGCCATGTGTTTCCACATGTCTTCATAATGCACGTTTCGGCTCTCATGCTGTAACAAATAACTTCCCAAACGGTCTAGCATCACGATTCGACTCTCCAGCGTTATCGATACTCTCTTAAATGCAACTGAGTAGTCTATTTTTGCGATATTCAAATCCAAGTATTCTGTTATTACCCATCCTTTTCGACTGCACTTCACATTTTGTGTGTATGTATATATATATATATGTATATATATATATATATATATATATATATATATATATATATATATATATATATATATATATATATATATGTATGTGTGTGTGTATGTATGTATATATATATATATATATATATATATATATATATATATATTTATATATATATGTATATATATATATATATGTATATGTATATATATATATATATATATACATATATATATATATATATATATATACATATACATATATACATATATATATATACATGTATATACATATATATATATATATATATGTATATATATATATATATATGTATGTATACATTTGTAAAGATGCATATACTTTACATGTGTATACATATATATACATATATACATATACATATGTGTGTGAATATTTTCTGAGGGTGTGCGTGTGTGTGCGTGCGCGCGCGCCTAAGTGAATTTTACTGTTTAAAGCAGTTTTTTTTTATATATCACCTTTCAATTCAGTGAACAGATTTGTCTTCACTCTTTTGTTCTCAATTCATGTTAACAGCTACATATTTTGTCTTTTTTCATTTTTCTATATTCTTTTTAAGTAAAGAAAATGTTTCTAAGTATCTAAATTCGTCTATTTGTTATAAACATATATGTCCAACGTTATGGCATTCATATAGATAGCTGCTTCTCTCTAAATAATTCGTTATTAATTTGTAACTTCTCATGAAGGTTACCCACTTCGAAGAAGTGGGTAAAATTCCAACACCCCCAAAAGCACAATACATTACAACCACCTTTGAAATATATTTCAGAGTAGATGCAATCAGTCATATTTTTCTTACTGCTTCTCCACGATGGAGGATGAAGCACATGGCGTGTTTTAGGGCTTACGGCACAAGTGAGGAAGAGTTGCTAAATAATTCCAAATTTCCATGTCACTATGGTAGACCCTGTAACGGATAAAGTCACCATTCGTGTATACCTGGGGTTGGATGTGAACGCAAAACACAAAGAGCCTGACCCAGATAGCCTAGGTATCCGGTCAAGCATTTTTAGTCTACCAACCCACATCCCTCTCTCGGCACCTTATTTTTTTTCCTTTACACCGAAAGAATAAAAGGAGAAAGATTTTTGGCAGGATTTGAAATCAGTGTACAAGGAGTCGGAAAAATTACAGAAAATTTCTATCGAATTCCCTCAAGTTTTTCCTGGACGGATGAGATTCTGCCAAGCCCAATTTTATAACAACGTATAGAACGATTATTGATTACTTCATTCAGTTTTCTTTCTCCAGTCGGAGCTGTTACATCTCCGCATTAAGAGGACACAGTCCGGTTCTACGGACATGTAAGTAAAATATATCGGGAAAGTATTCCAAGGCTCTTGAAGCTGAGATAAGCAGAAGAACGAGATGGTTGGATTATAGACATAGTCTCCTTTCGTCTCACTTGGAAATATAGTCAGGAAACCTAATGATGGTTGCTACTAATAAGAGATCACATGCAGAATAATTCTACCTCAAGGTCCGGAGCTGTTACATCTCCGCATTAAGAGGACACAGTTCCGGTTCTACGGACATGTAAGTAAAATATATCGGGAAAGTATTCCAAGGCTCTTGAAGCTGAGATAAGCAGAAGAACGAGATGGTTGGATTATAGACATAGTCTCCTTTCGTCTCACTTGGAAATATAGTCAGGAAACCTAATGATGGTTGCTACTAATAAGAGATCACATGCAGAATAATTCTACCTCAAGGTCCGTCTTGTAATAGAGATGGGTCATGATGGATGGATGGATGGAAGAACAGATTGAGAGACGGATGAAGGGTTTGTATCTATACACTTAGTACTAATTAAGCTACTCAGAACCATAGTTTTTTTCTAAAACGATTTCCTAAATGTTATTAATGAGATCTTCACTGATGAAACAAAGTATCAGCAAATAACTCAAGCTTGTGCTATCGTATATACCCTTCAAAATGAATGGCTGTAGAATAGAGATGTGTGAGAAAACGGGAAAAGCTGACAAATACCAAATCCTCAGCGAATAGAAAAAGAAACTAGATACTGCTTTGTTGAAATGGTTTTGACTACTCCAATGATTATTTTAATGATTATTCTAATGATTATTAGTTATCATTAAAACCATGTATGTTAATATGTAGTAATTGTTATTCCTTTATTCTTTTATTCTGGCTGTTATTATAATAGCAACTCTGAATCGCTGTAGCTTTTCCCTTCGCTCTAAGATGGCTACTGAAATAATGGCGATATAATTATACGTAATATTATATAAAATATAACATTCTTTTATTCTGTCTAATATAAACCCCAAATTCTGCAACATTGCTGTCGTTCTTTTGTTCGAATAAATAATTTTCCTTTGTGGTTATGTTACAGCATATGAATACCTAAAGCATTTTTTTTTTGTTTATCATCTTTCTTAATATATATTCTTGCTGTGTCAAGCCTGCTTTGTAATTATTGCTGAAATAATTTATAGAGGTTTCTTAACATTCATTCTTTAAACTGTTTTATTGAAAGATAGTACAATAGCAATGTGAATATATGTAACAGTCGCCAAAGGAATTATCGTACTATTTTCGGATTCGAATTTTCATTGCTTTTATGTTAAATG
>NC_142939.1:19260468-19275468 GCF_046866305.1 Octopus bimaculoides | reverse complement strand
GCTTTCGAGATCGATAAAATAAGTAACAGTTGCGTACTGCGGTTGATCTAATCGACTGGTCACCTTTCCCAAAATTCCGGGCCTTGTGCCTAGAGTAGAAAAGAATATAGTTGCTGAAGAAGCCACGCAGTAGGACTGAACCTGGAACCTTTTGATTTGAAAGGAATCTTCTTGCCACTGAATGTTATTGGAATAAATCTGTGTCTCTTAGTCCTGAGACTTAAATAAAAGAAGTTGCTGACAATAATAAATTAGCAATTATTTCTTATTTGTTATCTTCGTAGTTGTACCAGTCACTGGACTCCAGCCACGGCAGGGCAACGCTTCGAAATGTTTAGTCAGACAAATTGGTCCCAATACTTATTTTGGTACCTTCTGCCCATTTTACCAGTCTCCTTTGCCGAAACAGTAGAGCTATAGGGATGGAAACAAACCAACACTAGTTGTCAGTTGGTTGACTTGGTGTCAACAAGAAGTTTATCAAGTTGCGTTGGTGCCGACGTACCGTTGGCAAACTGCTTTGAATGTGTAGATGTAGTGGAATGATGATATTCTGCGACTGTTAGTATGGTTGCAGTTGTAAAGGGATTGGCGTTTGATTTCTTTCTACTGTTGAGCCGTTCTTCATGGTTGGCTACATACGGTTGGCTACACATGCTTTATACTGTAGTCTATGTTCTAAACAGAATATGCCATAACTGTGTATGTGCGTGAGTGTTCCTGTGTGTGTGTGTGTTGGTGTGTGCCGGTGTGTGTATGCCTGTGTGTGTGTATGCTTGTGTGTATGTGTGTGCCGGTGTGTGTGTGTGTGTGTGTGTGTGCGTGTGTGTGTGTGTGAAGGCGCGTCGCTTAACGTTTAGGGCATTCCGCTCCCGATCTTAAGATCGTGAGTCTAATTCCCAGCGAGGCATTCTGTCCTTGAGCAAGACGCTCTATTTTAGATGGCTCCAGTCCACTCAGCTAGCAAAAATGAGTAGTACCTGTATTTCAAAGGGCCAGGCTTGTCTCATTCTGTGTCACGCTGATTCTACTACATTAATGGTACATATTTCTGTGGAGGGCTCAGTTGACCGTATCAGCTGGAACTTTCGTCATCATAACCGACGGAGTGCTCCTTTATACATATATATATATATATATATATATATATATATATATATATATATATATATATATATATATATATATACACACACACACACACACACACACACACATATATATATATATATATATATATATATATATATATATATATATATATATATATATATATACATATACATATGCATATACAGGAGGGGTGTATGAAAAGTTCTGAGCCTTGAAGTCTTGTATGTTCATCAGAAGTCTTGTACTACGTTTTTTACGTTTTTTTTTTTAGGCTCAAGACTTTTCATGCATCCCTTATATATATATATATATATATATATATATATATATATATATATATATATATATACGAAGGGCTTCTTCCCGTTTCCATCTACCAAATACACTCGTAAACATTTGGTTGGCTCGCAGCCATAGTAGAAGCCACTTGGCCAAAGTGCCACGCAATGGGACTGAATCCAGAACCATTTGGTTGGAAACCAATCTTTTTATCACATAACCATGCCTGGCCCTACGTATGTACCGAAACTACAATTTGTAACAGTTAATTCACTGAATCAACGAATCTCCTTGTTTGTATGATTAATTTCCTTGGTTTATATTTAACTGAATGTTTGATTTTGTTATTGTTACATATTCAGTCGCTATTTTTTTTCTTTTTTCTATCATTCAACACTACCCAATTTCCCTCCTCAAAAGTATTACAATAGATTACAAAATGATAAAATCTTTACTTTCTTCTTATTAGAGAAAGACCTCGACACAATGTTACTATTGTATAGTACAAGGATTAGTGGTTTGATTACAAATAATAGAAAGAAATACAAAAAAAAAACATGAGCAGAACAAAACAATACATTTCTATTTTGATAAAGAATTAATTCTCTTAATTTCTTTTATGTATCATTTATGGTTGTTTTTTTTTGTTGTTTTTTTTTGATATTTTACCCTATCTTTGAATTTAGTTTTTTGGGGTTTTTCTTTTTAACATTTTTGTCTTCCTCTTTCGAAATCTCAGCTGTGAAATTATATCAAGCAGTAATATTTTCTAGACGATTTTTTGCTTTTTAGTTGTTAAATGAAGAGATAAGACAGAAGACTACGAAAAGAGACAGTTCCTTTAACACTAGATTCGGAATGTAACATCTCGCGAGTTGCCAATATACATACATATATGCATAATACATACATATACATACATACATACATACATATATATATATATATATATATATATATATATATATATATATAAAGAGAGAGAGACAGAGAGACAGAGCGAGAGCGAGAGAGAGAGAAGTTATACATATATATATATATATAATACAAGAAACACGCATATATATATACATATATACAATACACACATACATATATATTTATACATATATAATAATACACACACACATATATATATGCATATATATAATACACACACACATATATACATGTATAGAGTGCACACATACACACACATACATACATACATATATATATATATATATATATATATATATATATATACATATAAAGTATATATGAGTGTGTGTGTGTATGTGTGTCTGCGCTTATGTGGATAGATATACATACATATACAAGTAGAAGTGTTACACCAAGGAAAGATGAAATGCGTGTTTGTGTGTGTGTGTGTGTGTGTGTGTGTGTGTGTGTACGTGTACATATTTGTACATACGTGTGTGTGTTGTCTTTTATGTCTTCTTTGTTCTTAAATATGAATTGCCGCATTGATCAAAGGCCGACATTCTCACCTATCATTCCCTGTTTTCCTTTCTGTGTATCATTACTTTTTATCTTTATTTCATCGTAATATTATTTATATACCTGTTGTTGTTTACTACTTCTCAATACGAAAGTGTTACACTTCAGATACCATATTTGGAATAGATTGAATCATGTTCTTGAAATTTTCTTCTCTTGCTGAATGGTATTATATACAGTTCAAGTAGATAAAATAATAATTTCAAAAACAAATTGATCCCCCACCTTCGAATCATTCTTCCTCTATCTTTCTCTCATCATTTTGTTCTCATTCTCTCAAAATTTTGCTCTTGTTATATCCATCTCTTTCTGTCTCACATATCTCGTGTCATTTTCTTTCTCTCTCACTCTCTCCCTGTCTCTCTTTCTCCTGTATGTCACTCCCACTCTTCATATGCCTGTCCCTCCCCCTCTCTCTCAGTATATATATATATATATATATATATATATATATATATATATATATATATATATATATATATATATATATATATATATATATATATATATATAATATACACATATATCAAATCAGATACAACCCATGTTAAAAAGACAGGCGTTTATAAAACCAGGCGTGGCTATGTGGTTAAGAATCTCGCTATGTATCTATGTTGTTTCAGGTTCAGTCCCACCGTGCACCATCTTGAGATGGTGCTTTCTATAGCAGCAGGCCGCATTGTGTATTCTCATTAAATTTGGAATGGCGTAGTGGTTAAGAGCGCGGGCTACTAATCCCAAGATTCCGAGTTCGATTCACGGCAGCGACCTGATTAATAATAGTAATAATAATAATAATAATAATAATATAATAATAATAGTAACATCGTTAGGAATGAGAACCCAGGTTCAAAATTTCCCCAAGACACCTGACGAAGGCTGGAGGGTATATCAGCCGAAACGTTGTGTTAACAACAAACAAGATGAGGACAAATATCCATCAAATGTAAATAATGTAAATAATGTAAATAATTCCTCATCTCTTAAATATCGAACTGGAATATTTATTAGACTTGATAATATGTACGGGGGCAATCAGTTTGACTAAGACATTTCAAGTCAGTGTCCCAACATAGCCGCAGGTCAATGCCTGAAACAAGTAAAAAATACCAGTTTAATATAGACTGATTGATCACGGGTAGAACGCTCTTGATCATTGACCTGTCACCAACACTCCTTCAGTTTGCTTATGTTTCAATTAGGCTGCTATTTCTTGTTGTCCAGTTGACCACACAGACATTTCCTATACCTACTCCTAAACACACACACACACACATACATACATACACACCCACACACACCCACACACACCCACACACACACACACACACACATATATATATATATATATATATATATATATATATATATATATATATATATATATATATATATATATATATATATACATACCTATATACATACACAAATACACACTCATACACAAACATACTTATATCTGGCTCGTCTATCTTTGGATAGTGAAAAAAATGAAGGTGATAGGCCAAAAGTGCAGTGCAATATTTCATTTCGATTTTGCACGAAAGAAGGTATAATGAATTTCCTGAATGTGAAAAACGAATCATTTATTTATTTATTTACTTACATATTTAGTAGCTGAACATCTTCATGTACAATATTTAAAGAAACCCATTATTTTCAAAAGATAGGAGAATGATAAATGCAAACCATTGTGAACAATAGCTGCTAAAGTACTTATCATTTATCCGTTGTGTATATTAATACATCCTTACAGTAGCAACGTATCATAGATTCATAGATTCTTAAGAGCTATGGAAAAAGACTTCATTCTTATTCGCTTATGTGTGTATTTATGTCTACGATTTTGATTTTAATTGCCTAAGCGTATACACAAATACACACGAAGAATAAGTGTGAGTATATCCATAGCATACCTGTACGCGCGTATGTGTGTGTGTGTGTGTGCGTATGTCTGTATGAATATTTTCAATATACGCGTATATGAGTTGTGAATGTGTGTATATGCGTAGCTGTGAAAAATGGATTCTAAAATGGCCGGACGTTCGGACATTTGCACATTAGACGAACGAATAGAGAATTTGTAGATGTAGATGTTACGTTTTATCGTTTATCGGCGAAAATTGTCTAGCGATGCGCTGTAAGCAACCATATTACTCGTACAGAGACGTAAGCCAGTATGCAAATACATACTCGCTCAAATACAATGGGGTACTAACGCACAAGCAGTAAAAATATAAAAAGATTAATATGTGCACAGAGAAATGCAGTTTATGCGAAAAGGAACACATTGAAATGGACATTATATATGTAAATATTATGTATGATAGTATATATACATGTGTGTGTGAGGGCGTGTGTGCGTGAGAGGAATAGAGAGTGTGCGTGTTAATGCGCACCCCACGCATATATATATGCTTGTGTATGTTTACTTATATGTTGCTCAATCCATATATCATAGTCCGAGAAAGTATGGTTTGCAGCTCTCTATCTCTCTCTCTCTTTCTCTCTCTCTCTCTCTCTCTCTCTCTCTCTCTCTCTCTCTCTCACACACACACATATTCGACCATAAATGTGCTAAATGTGCTAATCGTTGTTGTGCTTGTCAAAGAACAGCTTCTTTACGACGAATATGAATTCAGTTCATAAGACAGTTAATTCATTAACAAGTGATTCTGGGACAGCCGATGTTTCGATATGGTGTATACTGTCTACCAAACGCACTCGCAGAGTACTGAATCGAACAAGAACCGACAGATTTGTTTAAAACTTCATTAAACAAAATCGTTTGCTGATCCATGCTAACTGATAATAAATCGCTACATACATAGTGAACAACGAGGATCAAAACATTGACCTGTACCAATGAATCATGTGTGTTAAGAATAATTATGCCTCATGTCACTTCCATATCTAACTTTTATGCAAGGGTTGAAACTAAGTTGCTTAGTGAGAATGCGACAATAACATACGCTTGGAAAGTAGGGATGTGTAACTTATTTTAATTCAACAGTGCTTTGTTTGTTGACTGTTATATCTAAATCTCCATTAATATTATCAGTGGTGTCAACGGTTGCATGCAGAAACATGAATTCGGTAGTTCACCTGACCAGTATACCCACCGGTGAGCATTCAACATTTATGATCGACTGTGTGTTCAAAGTCGATCCAATACATTTCTAATTAAAAACAATACAATAATGAATTGAATAACCACGGTATATGAGCAGGATTAATTCATTTTTTTCATCGAATGATAATTAAGAGACATGTCATTGAGATTTTCTATTTCGATGCGTTGAATTCATTATACAATATTTCAGCTTAATCGGAACATTTCTCATAAATATGATCGGTTGAACGAATCAGATTAATACTAAAATATTTACACAGCTTAATGATAACTATCCCTGTTAAATCACATCGGGATTCTGCAATAGGTAAGAAACATAATTGTTTACAGATCCTAATTTCGCCTTATGTTATGAAACAAAATTATAGCACAAAGCACACGTTTAGAATTGATGCAGTCACAGTTTCGATCTCAGACACAAATTTAAAACATATTAGGGCTCTCTGCTAGAATATTTAATTTGCGATTGCTGCTTAATTTAGTAACAATGCTTAGCGATTTTAGTTAAACAGCAAAATGATCTTGTTGCATTGAAGCTATGTACTTTAACGAATAGGTTTTCTTAATCGGTTGGTCAGAGAAGGATCCGAACGATGCCAATATATAGAACTCTGTTAAAAGCACGTAAGAACTAAACACTGTAAGGCTAAGTATGCTATAGAAGCAGGCCACTGTGGGATTTAAACTCATAACTCAAAGAGCCATACAAAGTCTATGCAATGATATAATGATACCACCGCTCAACGATACCACCGATCAAAAGTTATGAAGTGGTACTTATTCATCGACGTGAGAAGGATGAGTGTTGATGTTGACCTCAGTGAGATTTGAAAAAAAAAACACCAGCCCGAAATAAATAGTGCATGAAGATCGAAACAGTTAAGGTCTAAAGTTAAACAACTGAAACCTGCTGAGACTAATTTTTGACCCTTACGGGTGTCAAAGATCGTTCAGCAGAGAACTGATTCATAGATTTCTATCTTCCTCAGGGATGTTGCTGATTGTTAAATTTTCTTTGATAAAGCCTAATCCATCTGGAATTTCATATATTTTCAAATATTTCTACCTTTTTACTGAGTGGCATATTTTTAAGTGCTGCATTCTTGGCCAGTGACTGAACATCAACATAGTTTACTGAAATCAAGTCGTTCATTCCTAGGTTTTCTTTTCCTTCAGACTCAACAACAACTAATAAAATTCCGTGTGAAATAACAAATAGTGGAACAACTGAATTTTGGTTGGCTCCAAACATATACATATGTTGGTAGGATTATAAAAGAAACATTAATGATTCGGCGTTACGTTCGAATGCACACTGAGCAGACCAGTTGCAATCAGCCCACGTAGAACTCGCATATGGTAGAAAATCGTTCTGTATTGATACTTCAACTACGCTGTCAAAACTGTAAAATTTTGATAAACTAGCTAAGTTTCGGCTCAGGTAGGAACGTTCCGCACAAAAATTAATGGTCGGATTTAGTATCTCATTAGAATAATTCTTTAATTTACAGCCATTTATTTCAAATTTAACTACTGAAATTTGAACAAGCTGAAAAATTTAACGATCTATTTGGAGATAAGCAACTATGGCGTTGAGGACAGGATAACATTTTATTTCACTAACAAAGAAAAACGACGTTGATATAAAAGAAGACTGTGATCAAATAGATTTCTATCTCAACAATGAAATTATTAAGGATAGTTGCTGAGAGGTATGGATTAAGTTACTGAATGAGCCTGAATAATGCATTCCATGATTTCCATTCATTAATAATCGGTATGAAAATGTGATGTTGAATGTGGACAAAAAGAGATAATTTTTATTGAATACGTAAAACACCTGTATGCATGACTTCTATGTTTCAGCATCTACGATATTTGTGTACTACACGGTATTTTCAGTTCTGCGGTGGTTAAAAGCACAAAACTGGCAGAATCGCTCGCATTCCAGATAATATGCTTAATGACATTTCGTCCATCTTTATGTTTTAAATACTAATTCCGCCGAGGTCGACTCTGCCTTTCATTCCTTCGGAGTCTCTGAAATAAGAACCATTAAGGATTTGGGATTAATGTAATGAACTGGACCTCTCACAATCCCAAATTTCAGGCCTTGGGAGCAGATTTCGTTGATTAAACCTGAAGGAACCAAGTCATATATGTCCATGCATGTGTGTATGTATGTTTTTTGTGTTTCTCCTACACCACCACTTGGTAGTCAGTTTTGGTTTATTTATGTCCCCATAAGTAGTAATTCGGCAAAAGTGACCGATACAATAAGACCCAGGCTAAAAATTAAGAACTGAGGGCGGTTTGTTTGATTAAACCCTTCAAAACGGTGCTCCGGCATGGCTACAGTCCAGTGACTGAAATATATAAAATATAAAAGATAAATAACAAAACAATTTTGTACATTAAACAAAAAGTTAAATTATTGGAGATATTAGTGGTTGTTGCAATCTTGGTGCACTTCTCAAATGAATTATATCTTGCCATTATTAACAAATTGCTTTCTACTCTAACAAAACTTCATAAAGAGGTGAATATGTTGGATAAAATCATAATTAACTAATCCTCTAGTAATTTCTTGTACTCAAAACCAGGGAATTTTCAGCACCCCCTCGTAATAAACCCAGGGAAACCATGGTTGCAAACAGATTATACAATCTTAGTGATATCAGTTTTGAATATTAACATGTATGAGAAATAATTAGTTCTAACTCGTGTTAAATGCAACTTTCTTATTTATAAGCGACCGATTGTGATGCCAAGAATTACTTTCGATCATAGGCTGAGGTCAAGAAAAAAAAATATATGATATAATATACTGCTTAAGGACAAAACATTAACAACGACAACACATTCAGCAGCTTTATTTACTGACACTTTTTTTTAGTAATGAAACATTGTATTTTATTTCACAACGACATCTTTTTGAGAGTTGTGAAGTACCCTAATAAACAGTCGGAGGCAGTATGCGAAACGTCAACCATTCGGTTTTTAGTGAAGGACTCGACAAACTCTAATCACAATGATGAATGCATAAAGCTAACCATTGAATGGACGCGCACATCACATACACGTATGTTGCTATTTAGGCAGAGTTCATATTGAGTTACATTGTCTGGATGGCATCTGATTATATGCACTCGCACGCACAGATATAAACGTGTATATATATATATATATATATATATATATATATATATATATATATATATATACATATACATAAAAACATATACACACACACGTGCACACACATACACACACATATAGATAGATAGATAGATAGATAGATAGATAGATAGATAGATAGATAAATAGATAGATAGATAGATAGATAGATAGAGAGAGAGAATTGCAAATGCCAACTGAACAAAAATAATCTCATTGTTGGCTAGTTTGGCCGGATTGTCAGTTGGATGAGACACTTTATCATAAAATCATTTCATCAAAATGATGATTGGATGATGAATGTGTCGTGTGATAGGAGGAACAATAAGATGTAGCTGATCACGAAAATCTGTTGATCTCTGATGTCATTGCTATGATATCCAATCTGACAACACGGAAGGGAAACTGTATGTTAGTGATAAATCACTTTTACGCGTCTAACGTTTTATAGAGATTTACTCAGTTATCAGATTTTCAAAACTAACTTCAGCCGTATTTAAGTATCAGCTAATTAAAGTGAAGAGATTTCTACAGTGCAAGACGTAGTTTCAAGATATCCGATCAACACTATACTTATTGAATGGATATTTCAATTTATGCCAATACATCGACGTTGTTAATAAACATAGTGACGAGAAGAACCTCTAGACTTTTAACTATCTGCAATCACATAGAGCCTTTGTGAATACTCTAGCAAAAGAAATACATTTCAATAAACACTAAAACATCTTCCTTTATTTCACACCGAATATTGGGCCATAGTTTTCATCTATCAGTTTACAGTTTGATAGAAAAATCATCCTTCACAATAATGGTAAATAAAAGGCGAAGATTCTCCCGAAACTACAGTCTCGTCTTCAGTGACCCAACAGTATCAATGCAAAAAACTTCAGCAGAGGATATAACAAAATTAACGTGATTCTGTTGAATGTCCATATCAAGACTCCTAAAGTATTTTCAAAGAATTCCGATCCTATCCTGTACCTACTGTAGATAATATATGTAAAAAGAGAAGAGAAAAAGGAACATGATTTAGTGCAGGCTAGTAATACTCGAATATTGTCTAACCCAGTTTTGGAAACATGTTGCTAGCGTCCAAACTTCAGTATCATGTCATAAAGTATTTGAGAAGAAGGTGCGATCAAAAATAACTTACTTACTGGAGAGCAACAATATCCTGAACCCTAATCAGCAAAGACTGCTTCATATAGCTTTCACAAAGCTTTGACGATATTCCAAAAGTTTTGAAATTTCAAGCGCCGCTTTTCCTCAGGTCCTTTGACGTAGACGATGACAAGATTTACTAGTTGACTGTCTTTCGCAGGAGTCTATAGAAAACTAATGCAATGAGTGAAGTAAATCTGTCTACAAAGTATCAAACCAGTATTGATCGACGGAATGCACTTAAACACAACAGAAGACTGCACTGTGTGTTCCAAGGTACTTTCATGAACCGAACTCCCGACATAATTTTAAACAGAGATGACGTCGCTAATGTCATGAATCAGGATATAGAAATATTTGCAGAAAATTCTAAGCTTCCAAATTGTTCAAAGCACTCAGAGGCCGAACGAATCTCCAGTCTCATCTTCATGTTGCAAGTGAATGGTGAAAAAACAAAAACAAAAAAAAAACGTCACGAGTTGTCAGGAGCAGGGGTGGCATCTTAGGCAAATACCTATATAAGTATATATGTGTGTGTATGTGTGTCGGTGGATGTGCGTTATTATTAGTATTATTAATGTTTAAAACATCTTAATTCACTTCTGTGTGACTTACGGTCTAGCAGGATTCTTACAGAATCTTAGCACATTTTGACTCAGTTTACCGAATTCAATAAACGAGTTGCCTCCCTTCGTCCACTGACTTGCATCTCTCCTACTCCAACTCTCTGTCTCTCAGTCTGTCTGTCCGTTCCCCCCTCTCTCTCCCTCTCTGTATCATATATATATATATATATATATATATATATATATATATATATATATATATATATATATATATATTTGTATAGAGGATGCAGCAGATGTAACGCCATTTTGTATTTGGGTTTCCAAGTTTCTAATTGAAATAATATTTAATATACTTCCGAAATTTCCTAAAGCTCCTGATACATTTTGCATTAGTTTATTTTTTGTTTCTGGAAGTAATGCAATAAATTTGTGTCCAATAAAATATTACTTAATAAACATTGATATACTATAAAAGTTATTAAATGCAAAATGAGAGTTATTTCTACGGCACCCTGTATATATATATATATATATATATATATATATATATATATATATATATATATATATATATATATATATATATGTATATATACATGTAGGTGTGTATGTGTGTGTGTATGTATGTATATATGAATCTAAAGATATTATATATATATACATACTATGAGCAGACTTCGACTTTTCTCCCCAGAACGTTTTTGAACATAGTATTTAAATGTTATAGTTTTATCTGCCTGAAGTTCAGTCGTTAAAAACGAGATGTGTGTGTGTGTACGTGTATATACACATAAACCCAGAGTATTGCTCTTCAAATTTGGAGTGTTATTTTACCGTTACACTTTTGAAGGTGAAATTATGAGGAGCCTATTTCATTATATCAAATAGTGTTAGCCTTTCATTAGACCCAGTATTTGCAAACAGAATTTCCAGATCTGGCTTACTTTTAGAAAATGATTTTACTACGAGATATAATTCGCAAACTCTCCTTTATAACTCTAGCAATTTCAGCCTTGAGATATCGAGTGATTAATTAATGTGACGCCTACTCTAAGAAATATTTTATTCTTTTCTTTTCTAGTATCAACTAAATGTACCGTTTCTGTTCTTCGAAATAATATTTATTTCTTCCTTCGCAAGTCACCCGAAATGTTCACCTCTGAAACACAGAAAATTCCTCATATTCTTTACGCTTGTCTAGCTCGTTGAATATTAAATATGACTTACTAATGCCAAACATACAGGATTAATCCATATTTCATTTCTATTTTGTTTTTTTATATTTCTGTGTGTGTAAAGGTTTCCATAGTTTCAGTAGTGAAGTGGAAAATCGCAGCAAACAATCCTTACAGCTATGCAAAAAGAAAACCTATTTTAAAGAGATGTGTTCGCCAAACAATAACAGCATTTTGTAATGGATTATAAGATCTAAATGCCTTTTTCATGACAGTCGTCAAATAATTTAGAAGTCTAATTGCATAACCGTGACCTATTAAAGGCCTCTTAGTTACTGTGGATATTATGAATGTATGCGTGAGCGAGTGCATATATATATATATATATATATATATATATATATATATATATATATATATATATATATATATATATATATATTCTTTTACTTGCTTTGGTCATTGGACTGCGGCACTAGTAGGACCATGTATCGAACACAGATACGTTTTTTTAAGCCTGGTAACATATGCCTTTATAACTGTAGCAATTCCCTCCTGACAAACTTCAGACAGTGTGCTTATATAAGATCATAAGAAGAAGAAGAAGAAGAAGAAGAAGAAGAAGAAGAAGAAGAAGAAGAAGAAGAAGAAGAAGAAGAAGAAGAAGAAGAAGAAGAAGAAGAAGAAAAAGAAAAAAAAAAGGTGGTAAGCTGGCACTGTTATTATCACGTCGGACAAAATGCTTAGCAACTGTTTTTTTTTTTGTGTTCTTCATGGTCAGCGTGAAAATTATGCCGAGGTTAATTTTGCTTTTCATCATTCGACCTCGATATTCATTGTATCACTAAAGTACTGAGGTCGATGTAATCGACTAACCTCTTCCTGATTGCTAGCTTCGTAGCAAAATTTGGAACAATATGATCAAGTCACGAACTGTTTATTTCGTTGAAATTATTTTCCGTACCATTAGTCATCCATTACAAACGATAGCATACTGAAAGTCAATTTGAAAGTGACAGATCGGTGAACATTGCAAGCAAAGAAAAAAAAATCAAAACAGAAAATTATATACCTTCTCGGCTATTCGAAGATCATATTATGGACGAAAATATAAAACTCATTCCCACAGGCTCACATTCGAAGATTATCTAGAAAGCAGAATAGAAAACAAAAAAAAGAGAGAGAGAGAGAGAGAGAGAGAGAGAGAGAGAGAGAGAGAGAAATACTGATTTCCATTTTTCGAGGGAAATTTGCTTCGCGGACGAATTACTTAATGAATGATGACATGAAAGAAAGAAAGAAAGAAAGAAAGAAATCCATAAAATTTTATCCGACATTAAAATCTACGCGGCTACACTAAACTTTAAATATTGTACAACACGTTACATGATAAAAAAAAACAAAAAAAAACACTTTAAATTATCAATTTTCGGTTTAGATAATTGAAAGAAAAAAACTGTAGGGCCTGCTCTAAGATCAAATTCTCATACATTCAATGTAGCTTGATTTAAGTAATAGTTCGGTCTATTACGATCCAAGAAAACGTGAAAGGACGCAAGACTTTCTTCAACATTAAACCTACTGTAAATTAAATACCGTCAACTTAGACTAGCAAATAGAGAGACGAGATGGACGATAATGACAGGGTTAAGAAAATGTTTGAAATATAGGTTTTGCATGGTGATCTTTCAGTATGTCTCATATTAATGCTTCTTATGAAAACTATTCACACATTCTAATTTCCTCTATATATAGAGAGAGAGAATTCACTGTGCTTAGTTTTGAATAGCGTTCAAACCTGAATAACACATCATGGTCAATATCAATTCGTAAGATTATTATGTTTCTTAGTACATTTGTAGACTGTGCGCATAACTAGAATATATTTTCATTTGAATGGCAAGAACGTAACTCATAATAATTGTAAGAGTTCCCAGATGTAAGCATGAATATAAATAAGCGAATATACCTCCGTATTAATGTACACCCTACATATATATATATATATATATATATATATATATATATATATATATATATATATGCATGTGTATGTGTGTGCTTGTGTGTTTATGCATGACTGGGGCCATGATGAAGCATCGCCTTTAGTGGAGCGAATCGACCCCAGGTCTTCTTCATACACCTAGTATGCATTATGTCGTTCTATTTTGCTGAACCGCTAAATTACGGTGAGGTAAACGCACTAGCATCGCTTGTCAAGTGATGTTGGGGACAAACACAGACATACGAACATACACACACTCACACACACATACACACGAACATACATACATATATATATATATGTGTCTGTGGGTTTGTGTGTGTGTGTATATATATACATGTATATATATATATATATATATATATATATATATATATATATATATATATATATGCATAGATTTATATATCAGTATATATCTATCTATATATATATGTATATATATATATATATATATATATATATATATATATATATATATATATATATATATATATATATATATATATATATATATTTATTTATGTGTTTTAGCCGAGTGGCTGCGGTCATGCTGGTGCACCACCATGAAATATACATATATATTTATATATATATGCATGTTTATGCATATGTATATATATATATATATATATATATGTATATATATATATATATATATATATATATATATATATATATATATATATATATCAATAAGTATATATCAATATATACCTCTCTGTATCTTTCATAAATATTTGTGTTCATTACCCTGTATCTCTCTGTGTATTATTTACGATTTTTTTTCTTTTCGTCTCTCTTCTCAACTAAAGACATAATAGATGAGAAGAGAGAGGAAAACAAACTCATAAATAATAGACAGAAACACTCAGGGTAATACAC
>NC_142939.1:19230468-19255468 GCF_046866305.1 Octopus bimaculoides | reverse complement strand
AGACTACGTTTCATTGAACCTGATAGTAGTAAAATAATTTCAGAACATATATAACTCATGCTTTCATTGAATGGACAACGCTAAAGGGTAAGATGGATGTGTTAAACGGGATGAAGTATTAAGTCTGATACTCAAAATACAACAAAATTGTCAAGGTATATCGTCCATCGCTCTCACTATTCTGTAAGTACAGCATCGTAGACTGTTATTTCATTTCACAAGAAGAAAAGTTGTAGAGCATAGTTGATCTTCACAGGGTTTGAAATATAAATATTAGAAGCGATCCGACCTGATGTTCAAGCAAGTGAACCATTTCACCACTTAGATTCTCACGCATTTAAATGCAATATCACATAATTTACATAACGTATAGTGATATTGCCTCGGAAAGCAGACTTCCACATTAAATTTTCTGTTTTGTCTCTAAAGTAAAGAAACCACTCTATTTTGACAACATTGAACTTTCAATATTCATAGACGCAGACGTAATGAATGTTGAGAAATTTATTGCCGTTTTCTTTTATGTTAATAAAGTAAATTGAATAAATTAGTTTTAGTCTGATTGGAAATGTTGTTTGTTGAACGTTTCCTAATATAAGAGAGCACGCTGAAAACTTCCTGGCTTTCAGGGTGTCGCGAAAGGCCTGGTTGGACTCCCAAAATTAAGAGTTGTTTTAGAGAGCACATTATTTACATTATTTACATTATTTACATTCGACGGATATTTGTCCTCATCTTCTTCAGGTGTCTTGTGGAAATTTCGAACCTGGGTTCTCCTTTTTAAGGTATTCTTCGAAGTTGTTATTATGATAATAATAATAATAATAATAATAATAATAATAATAATAATAATAATAATAATATTAATAATAATAATAATAATCATAATACCATCGAAGAATACCTTAGGAATGAGAACCCAGGTTCGAAATTTCCCCAAAACACCTGTAGAAGGCCGGAGGGTGTATCAGCCGAAACGTTGTGATAACAACAAACAAGATGAGGACAAATATCCGTCGAATGTAAATAATGTACATAATTCCTCATCTCTTAAATATAGAACTGTTTTACAGAGCTTAGGAAAACTGGAAGACTGCTGCAGTAAGCGGGTGAATCTGAGTGCGAAATATGTTGAATAAAATGATAATTAACTGACCCTCCTGTATTTTCTTTTATTCAAAGCCAGGAAATTTTCAGCACCCCTTCGTAATTCGTTCAAATTTTGGCCAGAAATTTTAAGGTAAGGAAGTAAATCGATTACTCCACTGATTAACTTGTAATTATTTTAAGGACATTTAAAGGATGAAAAGCAAAGTTGACCTCAGCAGTATTTGAACTCAGAAAGTAAAGAGCCAGAAAAGATATCATTAGACACTTTGTCTGGCGCATTATGGATTCTGGTGGCACAACACCATGAAGCTTCCTAAGATAATGCCGTTTACTTTCCTCTCTGAATTGTGTGAAAATGTCGTTAATGAAAACAAACTCTCGAAACTTCCAAAGCACGAGTTTTTTTTTTTACTTTACTACCAAACTGAAGCACTGAAGCTTTTTCGATTTATTTACTTACCTCAAATACGGTATATTCGAGTTTCGTCAAGGTAAAAAAAAAAAAAATCAGCATAGGCTTATGAATATAATTTAAATGGCATGCTTCTCTGTCTCCTACCTCGTGTGGCAAAGTACATTGAACTTCTGATCTTCAACTAGAGCTGAATCGGAAGACGTGTAAGCTGTTAGAATTATGATTAACCTTCTGTCGTTTTATATAATCATTGACATAAGCAAAATGAAACAGTCATTAGCGAGATTCGTTTGGAGAGAGAATTCGAATCTAGAACGTTCCTATTATATCAATAATAGTTAAAAGAAAATCGAAAATTGATTGGTTGTAATCCCAAGAAGATTTCTCTCGGCCATTTATCTTTTGCGATCTCTCCTAAGCATTTCAGTATCTGGGAATTGAAAATGCCACTTGTTCTCAGTAAGCTGAAATGTTTCGCTTATAGAAACTGGAAAATCCATCAGAAAGTTCTTTCGTCACTTTGCTAATTCAAATTAAAAAAAGAGAAAAACTGATAAATCATACGAAGACGTTTCACATATATATAGAACAATTTATCAAATAACAAATCTAAAATGTCTCATTCACATTATAATAAATTTCCAGCAATGTTAAACGCTGTAGTAAGAAACTTCCGGTCAACAACGCTTTGTATCAAATGGTAGTTATTTTAACCCATTGAAAATATTATAGCACATTCAAAATGCATGAAATATAAACATTTCAATATTTCCAATCCATGAAATTTCAGGTAAATAATTTTGAGAACCGTTCAGGTATATAGCATTTTGAGAACCGTTCAGGTATATAGAATTTTGAGAACCGTTCAGGTATATAGAATTTTGAGAACCGTTCAGGTATATAGAATGTTGAGAACCATCTTATACTATTTTAACAGATAAGACTATCGCGGTTTCTTTTTAAACTCACTTAGCCTCTTGAAATATTCATTGTCAAGAACTCAGAGAAAGCTATTGATTTCCGATTGAACGACTGTATCTTTTGATAAGTATTTCAAATCTATATACAACTTCGAGGAAGATATGACTGATTTGTATTGTATATTAATAATTAGTCATATGTTCTCAAACACAGAGAAGCTTGATACATTGTCTATTAAAAGTGTCCAAGTACTCGATTGGTAGGCTTTATTTTCATATACAACACAATAATATTTTCTTAAAACAAGTTCTCCATGGCAAATTTTGAACTCTGACCATGATGGCTCTTATCTAAATACAACAAAACAAAGTACTTGTCGTCGCTCTTAGAAAGTGCTAACATAGATTGAAATATTTATAATCCAGTCACACTTTCCACGATCTTCTCTGTGGTTCGTAAATAACATCGGTAACCTAGCGCATAGTAAAATTCAACCTTACATACTAGATTGTAATTTTGATGTAGCTGCTATCTATTGATAAACATATTTTTTAGCTCATATTGCGGATATCACACTGTCATCTTATAGTTGCCAGGCCAAATCTTCCTTGGAAATAAATATTCTGGAAAATTTCGCCTGAAGGCTGAATGCTCTGAACTAAACAGCTTCGATGAAGACTTGGTTAATATCTAGGCGTATAAAATTCCGGGATCTGTGTTTCGCCAAAAAAAAACGTATGTTTGGAAAAAATACTCTACCGTCTATATTATATTTTTTAGATGTTGTTTCATCCCTCTTTATCAAGGCTGGAACTTATCAAGGGCCGTGTTTACGTACCGAGTTCAAATTCGCCAACGTCTACTTTGTCTTTCAGCCCTCGGAATCGATAACTAAGTAACATTTAAATACTGGAGTCGGTCTAATAGACTTAGACCTCCCGCCGAACTTGCTGTCATTGTGCTAAAATTTGAAACCAAAATTAACATTTCATGATGATAATAGATTGTCCATAGTCATATAAATATATGTAGTTTCAAATTACCTGAAACTATTTATATTTCTGTTTACATAACGTCATATTAATGACAGTTTATTTCATGTTCGGATTAGTTATTTAGAAGTTATACTCCAACAGAAGATTAATGTCTGACAATCTAGTCTGCGACCTTCTCTTGATTCTTTTCTGGGACAATTTAATCCCATTTATGTTTCTAAATATTGTTTCAGCGATAATAATTTTTCAAGTTCCGACGCACGTAACAAAAGAAAAAAAGCAGAAAAAAATATTTAAAATATATTCTTATAATAAAGGCTTTAAAAATCTTATTTTCATTTATGTTTACCCACTTTAGACACATAATATACACACAGAGACATGCAGACACAGTTACAGACATACACACACGTACGCATATGTATATATATATATATATATATATATATATATATATATATATATATATATATATATATATATACTTCTATTTATACATACATACATAAATATGCATATATATGTATATATATATATATATATATATATATATATATGCATGTATAATTTACATATGTATGTATATGCATCCATACATGTATGTGTGTGTGTATAACTAATTGGATTGCTATGGTTTTAAAATAGAAAGTATTTTTATTATTATTTCATCGTTATAATCATTGCTATTATTATTATTATTATTATTATTATTATTATTGATAGTATTACCACCATCATCATCATCATCGTTATTGTTATTACTACTACTGCTACTACTACTACTACTACTACTACTACTACTACTACTACTACTACTACTACTACTAGTATTAGGAAAAATATGAAGAAAAAGATATTTTAATTAATGCGCACTGACGTTGCCGTATTTTCAAAGAAAGAAAAAAAGAAGAATAGGAAAACAATAGATATAAATAGAATCTGTCTTAAATTGTCGATTTGCCGTATGATTTGATTCATTAGTTATTTTATTTCAAATATTTTATATTTTCTGCTCTAAATGCAAATTGATTTTCAGCAAATCTATTCAATACAAAGCAGACTTTTACGTGAAATTCTATTTACTTGATTAGTCTTAAATATTTTTAATTGGATTAAGAAAGTGTGGCGAACTTGCACAGAAAGCGTTTCTTATTTCCGGCAATCACGGTTTGCCAGACGACTTAATTAAACATGCTTCTAAACAGCACATAACTACGTAATCCATTATAATCTTATTCTCTCATTCTTATTCTTATTCATATATATATACACGTTATCACCGAATGATATATTTACAGTTCACACAAAGACACACACACACATGCACACACACACACATACACACACAAATATGTATCATGTTGTAAATATATATATATATATGGATATATATGAATATATATGTGTATATATATATATTGGGTTATCCCATAAATAATGAGTTTTGTTTATAGATGCATGAAGTAAAAGTCGTAGAGGGACAGGATAAACTACCTACATCAACTTTCTATAAATACAGGCAGTAATTTTACCTTGTCCTTATTCTTAGTGCAAATTTTCAAGAGTGTAGTTCGATTTTAACAGTTATTTTTTTCAAAGCTATAATGGAAGTAACAAAGGAGCATATTCAGCATATTTTGCTTTATGAGTTCAATAAAGGCAACAGCGCAACAGAATGTGCGAGGAATATTAATGCAATATATGGGGATCGGATAATAAGAGTAAGCCAGTTTCCGATCCGGAAACTACAGCCTAGAAGACGAGTCTCGTCCTGTAAGATCTGTAGAACTCAATGAGGATACCCTGGAAAACCTGGTGGAACAAAATCCCATCGTAACTGTTGAGGAACTAGCAGAGAAGCTTGGATTTGGTCATTCAACTATTCATCGACAAATGCGTGCCATCATAAAAGTCAGCAAATTGGATCAATGTGTTCCTCACAGACTTTTGAAACGTTGCAATATTCTGTAAGTAAGCACAACGCAAACTTTTTAAAATATCAAATTAAAGTCAAATACGATACACATTCTGTAGCAAAGTTTTACAGCTTTTTAAGTTCCTGTGGTGGATGATTGAATCTGTAGTCTTCGAATTAGCTTTTTCCTTTCTGGTTTTGAGAAGCCTAATTTTTCACAATTGGTATTTAGGCAGTGTGATACATATCCCAGGGACCCAATAATTACAGGTATAAACCTAGACTTGTAAACTGGATAGAAATCTACAGTCCGTAACTGAACGTAGCTATTCCCTTTTCACTGACCATCAGCTTGATGTTAACATCCGCTGGTCCATACATACATACATACATACATACATACATACATATATATACACGCACGCACATATACACACATATGCACGTAAATGCGCAAAAACAACAGCAGCAATAACAATAGCATTAATAATGACAGCGGCTATGAGCTGATGTTGACGATACAATGTTACGTTTAATACCAGTATACGTTTTGTGTGCGTGCGTGTGTGTGCGTGCGTGTGTGTGTGTGTGCGTGTGTCTGTGTGTGTGTGCGTGCGTGTGCGTATGCGTGTGTGTATGTGTATGTGTGTGTATGTGTGGTGTGTGTGTATGTGTGTTGTGTGTGTACGTGCCTCTGTGTGTTGTGTGTGAATCTGAGCCAAAATGGCCTTACTACTGTATATCATATTTTGGTAAATCTATGATTGTCAAGTTATCCATGTTATTTTTTTTTTATTCTCGCCCTTGTCTTTCTAAGATATCAAATTGCCACACAATTTAGCGCTTTTGAAATTGCATTACGAACGTAAAGTGAATCGAAATTCTGTCAGTTTTATATCGAATATATATCTCATTTCTAGTAAATCAAATTGAGTGTGTAGCTTTTCCATTTCTGTGGTCCCTTGACCTACTTAGGCCCTGAAACCAAATCCCCTTGAAATGTCATTCCCTTAACTAAAGCTGCAGGAAGCATATATTTGTATAATGCCGTCCTTGATATATGAAATCACAGGATGTTCAGGGCTAGAATTCCTTTGATCAAAGGACTGTTTCATCTTAGATCAGTGATAACTGAGGTTTGGAAAACAACAACAACTGCAAAAACAGCAACAGCAAAATCAGCAACCACAACAACTGTAGGAACAACAACAACAACAACAAAAACACCAGTGGCAGTAGGAACAACAGCAACAACATCTATAACAACAGAGTCGATGAACCAGTGGCCACAATGACACAATGCTATGCTAAGTATCCTTGCACTAAAAAATAGGTTCCGAGGAAACTAGTAATGGTTTGCTTCGGTAATTAGCGGTTACATATAGTTCAAAATTTGAATAATTTTTGTTCTGCCATGAATATGAGAATAAATTAAAACGGTTTAGGCTGGAACATTCGCCAGAAATAGTTGCTTTCTTTGATAAATAGAATAAATAGAACAAGATGAGTGAATGTCGATATACTTTCGAATTCGACGAGGGCTTTTTATTATATATATAAACGATTCTCCATTTGCTTTAAATTTTCGGGGATTCATTTTAGAGATACACGGTATGTTACCGTGAAGCAGCAATGTGAATAAATACAAAACTGGCACCAGTTCAAATATGCATGAGGCATTTTGAAACCCTTTACCAAACTGTATTTTCTCGTTGTAAACAAATACTGTTTTAAATGTGAGAAAGACAGACTAAAGAATGTTGTCGTTCGAAATTCTAAAAAAGACTATTCGTGACTGGAATGATTATTGATCCCCTCCATCTGCGTTTCTCTTTCGTTGATTTAAGCATATAAGAAACAAGGCTTTTATGTACTATAGACATTTATTACCTCGCTCTTTACGTGGATCACTTAAAATGGCAGGTAATGGTCAAAGTTCAGCTGTTGATATTACACCCATCTACCTTCCCCGTCTCCTGTCCCTGAAAGGGTCATGAGAGTAGAGTCATTAGGCACCTCATGCACATGATCCTATCAGAACTAACCGTTATTACAGTTTCCCGCTGGATTACCAAGCGTGAATATTTTCCAACCATCTTGTGTCTGGTTCGCTCGTGGGCTTCCTACCGTTGAGTCGGCTTCAAGAGTCACATCTGAGATCCTTTCTTCAGCATCTAATCAGATGTTCGGGGTGACGGAGCTGCGTCCACTAAATGTGGATATTACTAAAAGAGAGAGAGAGAGAGAAGAGGAAGCGGATAGTGTGAGAGAGAGAGAGAGAGAGAGAGAGAGAGAGAGAGAGAGAGAGAGAGAGAGAGAGAGAGAGAGAGAGAGAGAGAAACCTGTTACTGAATTCAGCGATGATATGAAATTGAGAATGTGGTAGCAAAACGAGATAAACGTTCATGGAATATGTGTAAATTGATTAAAGCTGATCATTTTAAATTAGATCAAAATAATATTTTACAATAGAAGTACGACCTTTCATACAAATGAAACTGCTAAAACAGAGAAATGCAGAGAAGTAGTCTGTATATATTCACCAAGAATTTTACAATCGGAGTAGATCCAGTGTTAGAAACGATTGTGAATAAGAGAAATTAATAGTCAGAGATACACTCGGAGCCAAGTTACAAATCGCAGTTTTACGATAATGCTTTCTTGTATCACACAAGACCTATAATTTTATGGAAGAGGAGTAGCCGTTTAAATGGGCACCAGTGGTCAACTGCTAATTATTTTATCGACTTCAGATAATGCAAGTCAAAGTTAAGCTCTTTGGAATCTGATATCGATAAGTAAACTCGAAAGAAATGCCAATACGCTTTTTGCAGCATGTGAACCGTTCGATATTGTCAGCCCGTTATAAGTAAGGTTAACCCACCGAACACTGATGGGGACACTTCTTGATATAGATTGAGAGCTATTGTAAATTATGTATTGTGGGACGAGATGCTTCGAAACATATAAAGTGAGACTCATTAGATTATTGGGAAGCATGGCAAAAACATAAAAAGGCACGTTTCTCCATTCGCTCGCAAACACACACGCGCGCGCGCGCGCGCTCACATACATGCATATATATATATATATATATATATATATATATATATATATATATATATATATATATAAACAGAAAGAGAGAAAACTTTTAGTTAACCACACAAGCTTAAATAATTAGTAAAGGGGACAATAGCAACGGTTATAAAAACAAAACATAAAATTTTAAGTCAAATGTTCGGATATAGTAAAGAAATAAAATGAAGAGAAAAACACTTTATAGCTAATAACTTCCATTGAAACCAAGTGAGAGAGGGAGAGTGTGATAAGAAGAAAGAAATGGAGAGAGTATGTATGTTTGTGAGTGAATGTGTGAGCGTATGTGTGCTTAAACACCAATTTCTCAAACGTGTGTAAACAACAATTTCTCAAATGTTTTAGATTAAAAACTGAAATAGAATGTCTAGTATTAGCCTCACAGTACCAATGTTCAGCTTGAAAAGCTACGAAGACAGTATCATGGGATGAGAATATAATATCAATTGCAGGCTATATAATTAGCTCAAATAAACAATTAACCACTTAATGTCTACTTCCCACATTTTGTATTATCACAGTTAACACGTACATGCGATCGAACTGGCAGCTGTTTCTATAAGGAAACATTCCGACGTTTCAACGTGAAAATTCAGGAGTTGTGTAAACATATATTGACCTTTAAAAACTGCAAAATGGTAAGGATAATCTGAGCTATGGCTCTCCAGACGGACAAGAAGATCGAAACTAATCATCCAGATATAATGATCAAAGACTAGAACGCGGATCTATCTAATCTGATAAACGTCACCTTTATGTTTACCTGAGCAAAAACCGAAATATCTCGCGGAATAAATAAAGAAGAAAACAATATACAAATCTCCCATTGTATCTTGGAATACATATAAGCAGCATGTCAGGAAATAAAGTTTAAAACGCTATCAATTTCATGGCAGTAAATATGATAAAAATGCTTGCATTTACACAATCATAGAAATCGTGTCATAGCTCACAGCTTTAAATACAATATAAAAAGGCCTGCAAAGCAGAAATCCAAATTCTATGCAAGTTACATTCAATTGCATATCATATCGCGTGTGCTTACCCCATCTGCACAAAATGCACGTTCCACATCATCTATTCATATAAACTTTACATTGCAGAGACTTCACAATCATTACTAGATACTATACCGTCCGTCACAGCATCTAAGACAACATTCGCTGTCACTATCGTCATGGGATTAATGGTGATTATTGATGATCTACAATCATCACACTTGTACTCACCAAAATACTATTTACAATGACCACACAATAATATGAAACAACCACACTTTCTGCGAACACTGAAAATAACTACACCATTCAAAAATGTTTAACTCGCAAAGCACGTAGTGTGCAGATCAAATGAAGGAACTGGCATTAGGGTAAAATAAATAAAACAACAAGCTCAAAGTCACTGTGATATTACAAACATCATCACATGTTTCCGATTCCGATCCTCTCTAAATTTCTCTGCTTTTTTCCTAGATTTATTTAGAGAAGAGTGAACTCTACACACTGTGAGGTGACTAACAGTTGGTGACAGTGCCTCACTTTTAAATAGGATTTTGACACCACCGAGCTGCTTTATACTGGAAATAAGTTAGATGCCTTACCATAACGTTTGGAAACGTTTACATATGGGTGAGCGTCGCCGTTTCCAGACGATAACACTTTATTGACACGCACCTGCATAAAACTGTCTTCTAACCATTCCAGGTAAAATGTCAAGTGTACGACTCACATTCTGTTCTCTCTTCTGTTTTTCCTCAATCAGGTGACACCGTCCTTCAACATGGCCCGTTTGTCGTGCCTCTACAGTCTCCATCCCTATCTAAGTAACTGCATCCTTATTTAAGTAACAGAAAAAAAGACTGCCACATTATAGAAATTACTAACATAGACCTAAAAGAACAAGCACATTATTCAAACATAGCAACTCACATACGTTTATATGTTCCTTAATAATTTTATTAATTTATTTGTTTCCTTCATTGAACTACTGCCTTTCTGGGGAACCACCTCGAAGATTTTTATGGGGAAAATTGGCATCAGTACATTTTAAAACCTGGAACTCATTCTACCACTTTGTTTTACGTGAACCATTATGTTATAAGGGCTTAAAAAATTACCCTGGTTTTCAAACACCAGGGGTACAGTCACATAGACAAAGGTACGCACACACAAACAACAATTTTCCACATTTCGGTAACAATGTATCGATGAGACTGCGATTATAGTAGACCACAGCCAATGCGAGGTGCATGGGGCGGAATTCGAAACAGGATGTCTAAGTAGTGAACATTTTACCTTTCAAGAATAGCAGTACCTTTATACGTTATATATGCACAGGCGCAGATGTGGCACCTTGGGCAATTGGGCAAGTGTCTTCTACAATGGCCTTTTGAGTGGATTTGGTATATGGAAAATGAAAGAGGCCTGTCGTGTGTGTGCGTGTGCGCATAAATATATGTTTGTGTTTATTAGTCTTTCTGTTTCTGTTTGACCCCCCACAACTACTTGACAATCAGTTTTAGTGTGTGTACGTCCTCGTAACTTAGCGTTTCAGCAAAACTAACCAATGGAACAAGTAGCAGGCTTAAAATGAAAATATCACTGGGGACGACCCATTGGACTAAAACTTCTTCAATATGGTACCACATCATGGCCGTGATTTAATGAGTGAAAAAGTAAAAGTTACACAAGGGTAAGATAAAACACACCCAATGCATGGTGCATGGGACTAAACTTGAAACAACGTGCCTGAGAAGTGAACCTTTCGCCACTCAGATGTGGAAGTGCCTTTATGCATTATATATACACTTATATCTGTGGTGTGTCTGCGTCAGTGCGTGTTTGAATATATTTATAGACGCGCACATACACACATATATATTGGAACAAATTGTTGATGCCCCTCTCCAGAGAAAGCGTATTTAGTGAAGGGTGAGCGTGAGGACGGGGGAGTCACTACATAATGACAAATGCATTTATAGCTTTAAGACCCCGATTTATAAGGAAAACGGAAATAGTGATACGTATCATTCATCTATTTCCCCAACGCATTAATACATCTGACAAACCGACCAAAACGTGATATTTTCCCAACCAACGTTATGCTTCACTAATGAGCTTTCTCAATGATAATTGTAGCGCCTCTTAGCTCCGTATCCAAACTCGACCAATTTATTGTTCTCGCTTTAAACAAAGATCGTCTGTTAATAACAATTAACTGTTCTCATAGCTAAACAGATAACACATAACTCATTTCCAACTGCTTCTTTCAAATCCAGCGTTCTTTCAACCTATAACATGATCAGGTCCCACATGGCTTAATTTGAACCTATTTCATTAATGAGAACTTGCATCATATCTATCCTCAATTGTCATTCCGATAATCTAGGTGATTCGTATACTTAATGCAGCCTAAATCGCATGAAGATTGGTCTTTTAAGCTTTAAGCACATCTGATATTGATTATCTTCTCTATCCCTCTCAGCACCAATATATAACATTATCGTCATATTGTGTTGATGCATTGTAAATGACCGTTTCCTTCTATTCTAATATCTAACTTTCACTGAGAATAGATGTCAAGGAATTATAGATTGAGCTGTGATGTGCTGCTTCAGGACTTTAACTATTGCATATTTGGGTTATTGTATATTAAACTTCGGTTATGCAGGCAAAACTATATTATAAATGAGTAGTTGCCATAAAAGGTCGCCAAATACTGTGAAGGCCAACATTCTATAGAAAATTACCAAGTTGTATTTGTTAGTTAGTAATTACTACAGATTGTGAAAGTTTGAAGTTAAGTGTACTTCATTTACTTGTAAAAGGAAGTTATGTTGGTCCTAATAGATGACTACATAATCAAACAAAGCACACATGACAAGCGGACAATATTACCATGTAATATTATTTCTACATAAATATTACTCCACCCCACCGACATATAGATACGTGCATACATCGCATACACGCACACGACACGCACACATACACAAACGCGCATGCATAGCTACCTATCTATTTTTCTTTCTTTCTCTCTCTCTCTCTCTCTCTCTCTCTCTATATATATATATATATATATATATATATATATATATATATATATATATGTATGTATGTATGTATGTATATATACACATATGTATGTGTTTCTCTTTGTGTGTATGCGTGTGTATCAGTTGAATAAAATTAAAATAGTGTCTAATTTTCCTCTTTTTTATTATGGTATTTTAACATTAAATAAATATTTTGTTAATGTTCATGAAGTTCAATTAGCGCTTGCATACGTTCGAATCGATCATCAGATTTCAAAATGCATTTAACTGACAGTTGAGTTCTTGACACATCCTCTTACACATTACCTGAGCAGCTTCATTGAAATTATCCGAAAACCACTACCCAGTTTCATTCGGGATGACATCGATTTCCTGTTACATCGGCCCAAAACAACAAAATGAAATTCATTGTAAGTTAGTTTTGACGTAATAAACGTATATTCGAACATTCCATATGATTTGGGAATTACTGCCATAAACTTTTGAGTCGAGAAACATAGAAGAATCCCTAATAGATTTGCTGCAACCTTCATACTAGACACAGTCAGACTCATCCTAGAAAACAATACATATTTTTCAACGGAAAAAATACGCCCAAATTCGAGGCACAGTTATGGGGACGCTTTTTCTCTAAAAAAAATCTATTGCAAAGCATTAATTGAATTAGGGCCCATAGAAGATACTTACTCAAGTTGACATTCACTAGGATCGATCTCCAGCTCACACGGTTTCCAGGCGAACATCCGCACAGTATAGCCCCACAGACTCGCAAACATTAAATTTTCAATCACAAATATTAGTTCACATTTACTTTTTCACAATCAACTGAAACACCTGAGCCTTCGAAGCTGAATTGTATCGCACCAAATACACACACACACACACACACACACACACGCGCACACACACACACACACACACACACACACACACACCATAAAACACATCCACACACACACATACCACACACATACACAGACCTACACACGGACGCACATACAGACATCACAAAGAAAACCTCGTGAATGTTGAAGAATAAAATAGAAATATATAAATAACTAGAAGAATGATATTGTCATTCCATGAATAAATAGTACACAACATGTACATGTCTACATGAGTAACTGCCATGCTTAATAATCAATGGAACTGAGAAGAAAGTGATATTGATATTCTGGTCAATAACTGGATGGGATTTCCCTAAGTCAGGGGGTATGAAAACGTAGAAGGTTTCAGTAACATAACTACCGAAATTGTCTCTCTATTCAATAATCGATCAGCAAAACAAATTGAAAACAAACCAAAGCTAAGTTGGAAAGCTTTTCATTTACTTAGTAAAGACGCAGAATGAAATCCATTTAATCATCTCTACTGTCGCACTCCAACAGTAACAGTATCATGATGTTCAACGGGTGAGATGATGATAATAATAATAATAATAATAATAATAATAATAATAATAATAATAATAATAATAATAATAATAATAATAATAATAATAATAATAATAACAATAATAATAATAATAATAATAATAATAATTATTATTATTATTATTATTATTATTATTATTATTATTATTATTATTATTATTATTATTATTATTATTATTATTATCATTATTATTATTCAAGTAATATTTATTTTATCGGTCCCGAAAGGATGAAATGCAAGGCCCAAATGCACTGTAAATAAGATGCAAATAAAACAACGAAGTTCTGGGCCTACAGTGTTTCAAAGTATTTAACGAGCTTGTCACATCCAACTTAGCTCTGTAGTAAGTGGTTTGCTTCCCAAGCACATTTTTTTCCGGATTTAGTCCTACTGCATGGCACCTGGGGCAAGGGCCTTCTACTGTAGTCTCGAGCCGAGTAAAGTCATAGAAGTGGATTTGATAGACGACAACTGAAAGCGCATATGCATGCGTGTGTATGTGTATCTACGTATGTGTTTGTGTGTATGTGTATTTATGTCTGTGTTTGTCCCCCACTACTCTTTGAGAACTTTTGTCGGTGTGTTTACGTCCTCCAAACATAGCAGCTTGGTCAAATTGACCCATACAATCAGTACCAGTCTTTCAAAATATATGTATTCGGATCGATTCATTCGACTAAAATTGTTCATGGTGATTCCCTTGTATGGCCGAAGACTAAATATGTATATAGTTCAATTTTATAGAAAAGTAAAGACGAAGATAGGTGTACGAACAACAATCAAGTATATTAGTTTGACGATCGGGAAAAATGCGAAAGTCTTTTACGTTTCGAGCCTACGTCTATATATATACATATATGCATACATACATATATATTTATTTATATATATATATATATATATATATATATATATATATATATATATATATATATATATATATATATATATATACCGTTAACGGTTTGCAGCCGTTTATTCAACATGTAGAAATTGACACCTATTTTGTATATCTATATCTACCGCTAAAGATATTCAAATTTGAAATAATTTTTAATTTAATTACTTAATTTTCTGGTGATCTGAATTGAAACAGCTGTAAGAGATGTTTGTCAAATTTTTAATTAATAATTAAAAATTTATTAATTATCTCTCTATTATCTTATAATATATAAAATATATGTAAACCACGGTTTGTATAGTTACCTAGCAGTTGGGTATTAAATATAACGTTCAATATTCTTTATGTAGGTAATTAACCAGTATTTTTATAGGATTTTGCTATCCCTGAATGAAGATTTAACCATTATTTATGCTTTTATATATATATATATATATATATATATATATATATATATATATGTGTGTGTGTGTGTGTGTGTGTGTGTGTGTGTGTGTGTGTGTGTGTGTGTGTGTGTGTGTGTGTGTGTGTTTATGCGTTCATGAATGTGTTTAAATGTATGTGTTAGTGTGTGCATTTTCATTCTGTTTGTGTGTGTGTACAGATGACATTGGCCCAAGCTACCAAACTATGGCGTGGGGGTTTGAACGGTTTAAACGCAAAACCATCTGGTCGCAGAATGAGTTTCTTGGTGATAATATATATAACAGCAACAATAACAACAACAACAACAATCAGCTTTTCTGCCGTGCAGTTATTGGAGTTTGGTTTCTGACGATCATCATGTTTAGTTTAGTTTTCTGTTTTCTCAGTTGTAGAAATCTGATGGTATTTTCAGACGTGTGATTGCGGATCTGTTTTTCATTTCATGTCTCATACACTGATGTTACGTCTCTTCATATACTCTACCATATAGACACAAATTCACGTAAACATAGAATTTCTACGAATATTCTCTGATTTCCCAAGAGCAGATAGAATCATTTGTTACAGGAATTATACATTGATTTTAAAATATAGGATGTACTTAAATGAAAAATTGTAAATAAATTTGTGCAAAATCCGACAAGTAACATATTCATCAGACAAAAGAAGCAGATATTTAGTATATTCTGCAAATTTTGATTAACTTTTGTCTACAATATTTAATGTCGTTTTCTTGTTTCTGCTAATGTTTATTTCCGTGTTTGTTGTTATTGTTGTTGTTGTTGCTGCTGCTGCTGCTGCTGTTGTTGTTCTCTCTGTGTTCTTTATTACGAGTAGAAGCTTAAATGTCATAAAATCAATATTCCATCTCGGGTAGAAAAGAGCAGGTGTTATTATTTCCAATATATTTCTCCAAGGTGGTTAACAATACGATAATGACTATGATGTCAATGGCGGTGGTGAAGAGGATGATAATGCTGACAGATTTATTTTTGTTGCTGTTATTCTTATTTAGTTATTTTCTTTCTTCTTCTTCTTCATCTTCTTCATTATCTTCTTCTTCTTCTTCTTCTTCTTCTTCTTATTATTATTATTATTATTATTATTATTATTATTATTATTATTATTATTATTATTTGATAGACGACAACTGAAAGCGCATATGCATGCGATGATGATAGTGGTGGTGGTGGTGGTGGTGATGGTTATGGTGATTATGTACAAGTGTTTTCTAATTATGATGCACAAAGTGTTCTAGCGAGTAGTCGTGTAGGTGTAAGCAACTTTTTCAGAATATGTCTAACTTTAAAAGTCTTAATCGCCATATTATGTGTAGTAGATTTATACATATATATATAAATATATATATATATATATATATATATATATATATATATATATATATATATATATATATATATATATATATATATATATATATATATATTATTCTTAAGCCATCATCGGACTGTGGTGCATTAAGCTAATGTTGGATTTGTTAAATCTCTGTTGAAATATTTTCTCGGGGTTCTAAGATGATTTCTGGTTGGAAGATGGAGAAATTTTTTCTGATTAAATTTATGGTCAATAAAAACTTCTCCTCTTCTCCGTCACGACCCACGCTACAACGTAATTACCATTCAACTGAATCCCACAAATCCCAGGAAAAATATCTCAACAGAGATTATATAAAGCCAAGATTAACTTAATGCATCGCAGTCCGATGATAGTTTGACTGGTGTAAAAATTATAATCACTGCAAATCTCATTCTTGATAAAGAATTTATGCTCTGAAAAGTGTACGGTGTATCCCTTCAGATTAATGTACAATAGTTTATTATTATTATTATTAATATTATTATTATTATTATTATTATTATTATTATTATTATTATTATTATTATTGGGTGAGAGAGCAGTAACACTGGGGTAAAATATACGAAGCCCAGTATAGCCATCATGACTACCCGTCTGATAAGGGTACACCAGGCACATGCAACACAACCATATGTGCGCGACATGGTGACCTCATAACAAGATAAACAGCGCATGACCGCGCAGGTGGGGCTCAGGTAGATTTTTCTTCAGATCGAATAGCCCATGCCGCTCAAAATGTCCCTGAATAAGGTTTGTTTAAGGATGTTGAGCAAAGCACCCATGTTTCCAAAGGTGAATTATTCAAGCCCCAAAGAATTCCTCTCAACACATGGCTATGATGCTCCACCACTACTTCTGCTCATGATTAGCGATGCACATATCGTGAGCCACCAAGGGATTGCAGGGTCGATAAAATAAGTAGCAATTGAGTAATTGAGTAATTGAGTCGAGATTTTCGACTTACACATCTTCCACCTGGTGGCCTTGTGCCAAATTTGAAACGATTATTACCGAACATGAAAAGTATTGATATGTGTGTGTGTGTGTTTGCGTGTGTGTGTGTGTGTGTGTGTGTGTGTGTGTGTGTGTGTGTGTGTGTGTGTGTGTGTGTGTGTGTGTGTGTGTGTGTTCGCCTATCGCGTCTTATTATTTAAGCTTACGTCGATTCCTCCGTGGTGTTGTTTTGCATTTATAATAAAATAAATATATACAAATTATAAAAATAATAAAACAAATATACAGTACAGTAGAGTTTCTACTTCGCAGATCTTCACCTATCGTGGCTGTGTTTGAAACGTAACACTAGCAATAGTGGAGGAATTACTGTAATTTTCTTTTCTTTTATTTAACTTGTTTCAGTTACTACAAGAGTTGCTAAGCTGCAAGATAGAAATTCAAGGTAATAAGTCTTAAACTCTACATTTTAAATGTATTGAGCCCGTCACTGAATGTGGTCTTCTAGTTCATTTATTAAGGATGGCCGAGTAGTCTAAGGCGCCAGACTCAAGGTGCATAGGTGGTACGTATTTTAACCAAAACATTGAGTATTCTGGTCTATGAATGTAGACGTGGGTTCGAATCCCAGTACCATCGCACATCACATATATACATCGTTAAAACATTATGTATAACATTTTAGAACAATGGATCTCGAAGAAAACAAGGCTATAAATAATAGTGCGTGAATATTAGAATTAAAATTTCCTTATATATAAAAGCGGACGGTTGCCCGTCAACAATATGTACGTGTGGGCGCATGTATACACACATCCACATGCATACGCGCACATCAACATACACACATACAAACACACACACACACACACGCATATATATATATATATATATATATATATATATATATATATATATATATATATATATACATATATATACACATATACGCATGTACATACATATACCCATACATATATGAAGATTGATACGTCCATATATTTAACACAATTTTCTGGGCTTTGTTCCTAATCCCAGTATTTAATGATATTTTCTGAAATAGCTATTAATTATAAAACTAATATGAAAATAACCCGAAGAAAAACATTGTTAATTGAAACAATATAAATAATCGCAATGTTAGGTATCCCCAGCACTGTTTTCAACCACATAGTTTAAGTTTTGCTTTTTGTTATTATCATTATTTTTTTAAGCAAGGCCTAGACGTTCTGTCTCTTCTTTTATCCCATTAACAAAATTAATCAGACTCAAGAAAAATATTTTTATCTTCTGTAAGTTAATTGTGGAATATATTTTCAAACATTAAATGTTTTAATTATGTTCACAAATATACTATAATTCAATATCTAAAACATCACGTCTCTTAAATGATAGCCTACAAACATAAACGTCACTGGTTCACGTGCTATTTATACTATTAAATTCTGGCATGGGATATTTTGCTTAGGGCACATGTATTTGTTTAGTGATAAGGGACACATATATATCTTAGAGGGAACATACTTTGTACAACTTCAACTAAATTTCGTTGAAAGCCGTAACATTACACAGGCCCATATTTCTTTAAATTACACTGTGACATTAACAAAGTTTGGTCATGACAAACATGGGTTGTATGTATGGATGGGTATGACTTTAAACTGTATACGGTTGTGGACATCTGGTTTTGGAGTTTGGATGCACCTCTTAGCCGTTAATATTCCCAGGTCTACTCCGACTCGGGGAGGTAACACCTGTAAGGGTCCTAGTTATGGTCCAACTAGCATGGTTAATGACATTCTGAACCCGGGAACACAGAAATAACCTTCTACACAGGTCATGGTAAACAATTCTTGAGAAATTTTATTCATTGAACTACTTCTGTCTAATGGAATTCCTTCCTAGCCAATACATTTCCTATTTGCTTCAACCTACGCAAATCCAAGCCGAACGGCGACTGCATTTACATCCTAATTCAAATGTCCTTACCCTCGCGATAAAATGTATTAAACGCGCGTGTCTATGTCTAAGCGCACAACACACACATAAAGTAATATTTTGCATATATCTATGGCTAGCATTGCTAAATAATGAACTATGTTAAGAATAATGAATGCTGAATGTTTTTCAACTCGAAAATTATAGAATACAGTTCGTATAAATGCTTATGATAGACATGCCTATAGCGCTCCGGCCTGGAAATCGGACTCACAAGAAATCTCCAGTGGAATCTAAGAATTATCGTATAACACACATTGATGCATTTGTACGTGCACACGTGTGTGTGTGTGTTTCTGCACGTGTGCATGTGCTTCTGTACAAAATAGCGCAGCTAAAAGCTAATTAATAGCATACATACAATAATTATGTTACATTGATATAGTTTACATTATCAATGTAAATTTTGTTTTACTTGTGTGACATTTGTGCATATACTTCGGGACAGCGATTTAAATTAAACTCTAGACCAATTCGATTATATGACACCGATGAGTTGAAGTAACAGTGAAATGTCGATATTTGTTGACAACTCGTTCAGCTAAGGAGCGAGTAGTTTCACTAGGCCTTAAATTATACTGTGTTTCACAACACACAACATCTTTGAAAGGACTTTCCCTGGGCGAAATACCTCAACCAAAAACGCCGTTAGCAATACACACACTTCATGCATACGACAACATCGTTTCTATATGTTTGCACATATATGTGAGTGGACAGAGATAAATGTATAGATATATAAACTCACACATACACAAATGGATGAAGAAATTCAAATAACAAACGAAGATATAGAGAAGATACGTGATCAATGTTCTAAGTAGACAGGAAAACTTCGGAGGAACGTGACTACGAAACATGCGGCTTAAATGACAAGCATGCTAGCGTCTCCGATCATTGAAATGCTTAGCCGAACATATCGGCTCAGGACCCCTTTTAAGTTTACGACATTCGTATACGTATATATATATATATATACTCTTTTACTCTTTACTCTTTTAATTGTTTCAGCCATTTGACTGTGACCATGCTGGAGCACCGCCTTTAGTCGAGCAAATCGACCCCAGGATTTATTCTTTGTAAGCCTAGTACTTATTCTATCGGTCTCTTTTGCCGAACTGCTAAGTTACGGGAAACTAAACACACCAACATCGGTTGTCAAGCAAAGTTGGCGGGACAAACACAGACAAGCAAAGATACGCGCGCACATACATACACACACACACACACATATATATATATATATATATATATATATATATATATATATATATATATATATATATATATATATATATATATATATATATATATATATATATATATATACGACGGGTTTCTTTCAGTTTCCGTCAACCAAATCCACTCACAAGGCTTTGGTCGGGCCGAGGCTATAGTAGAAGACACTTGCCCAAGGTGCCACGCAGTAGAACTGAACCCAGAACCATGTGTTTGGTGAGCAAGTTACTTACTACACAGCCACTCCTAGGCCTATATATATATGTATAAAAGATTTAGATTCAAAATTGAATGTGGCACTTCAGTTTAGACACCACAATATAGTATGGTATTATACAAACAATTCCAAAAACAAAGTGATCAAAAATAAAAAAAAAAGCAACTTGGATTATAAAGGTTATTGCAGTACGCACGTTTCATGCTAATCCATTTATTTAAGTAATGCGAGCATTACATTAAATGCAAAATGCAGAGCAATGCATTTATGGTGGCAATAGTTTCTTTTGACGTTTATGTTTCAGCGCGTGGTGAGGCGCAAGCCAAGGCCTTGTTATAATTATGTACATGATTATAACATAATTATATATATATATATATATATATATATATATATATATATATATATATATATATATATATAATACATAAATAGATAGATAAATAGATAGATAGATAGATAGATAGATAGATAGATAGATAGATAGATAGATAGATAGATAGATAGATAGATAGATAGATAGATAGATAGATAGATATACATACATGAACACACACGCGCACTTAAGAGAATATATTTATGTGCCTGAAACTTGTAACTACTTTATCTCTTTTTTTGTTTTCAATAATCTGTATTATAGGAATAGCGACACATCAAATAAAGTATTTCCCGTTGTTTACAACTACACAATAAATTAACTACTCTTATCGCATCTTTCTTTTCAAGAATATTCCCTGACTTGTTGTAAAATAAGCATGTTATAAGTACTCCAAAATTAGGTGCTGACCTGTCCAATGTCTAGCTGTCACCACTATAGTGGACAATATCTCATAACTCAGGAAAACGGTCAGCTGGTACAGTTCTTAGCACACAAGGCAAAATCCTTAGCGGCATTTCGTTCGTCTTTTCGTCCTCAGTTACACTTCCGACAAGGTCGACTTTCCCTTTCGTCCTACGGTGTCGATAAAATGAGTACTGGTTTAACACTGAGGTCGATGTAATGGACATACACATCTCCCCCAAGATTTCTGAGCATCTGCCAAATTTTCAAACCAATGTCTTTTAATTTGTGCGTTGGTGGTTTAATCATGATATTTACATTTCTTTCAGTTAAATCGCCGCGTACACACGCCCAGACACACACGCATGCACACACACACGCATGCACACACACACACACACATACACACGTGTATACCCCCCACAAAAAAAAGAAGCAATGAACTTCTTATCGATCTACTGTCTAGTTTTATCGGAAAATGTATAACTAACATGTGTAAGAAATAATACTCGTTTATCTGAAGATAATCTCTTAGAAAATTGTGATAATCTTATCTGACTGCTTTTACATTTGTTCAGTGGGCACATTCTGTCCTGCCCGACAGGTCGTATGGTATAGAAATAAATAATAATAAATCTGAGAATGTTAAGAAACTATCAACATTTTCTCGAAGTTTAGCTTATTTTATATAAGCTATGCGTAACCTCGTTCGTCCCCATTCATATGTAGGCTCACTCGTCACACTTTCATACCCGATTTTACAAAGCCTCTTGCTTAACGTGTATCACGTTTCGATCTTTATCGTTTATATTCCTAAATGTAGACTGTTCTAAATCGAATAACTATGCTTAATGTAATTCTTGTTTTATTAGAGGCTCGAGCCAGTTATGCTTCAATATCAGAGATTCCTTGCACTGGTGATCATTGATATTCATTATTAAATGAGATGAGTAAGAGATATTTAAATTGTTTATCATTAATTCTACTTCTACAGCAAAATACCGCAATATAATTGGGAAATTAGTTTTATCATGTGACGTTCATGTTTGGTTATAAGCTTATAACTTACAACTGCGTAAAGGGAGTAGATACATTTCGACTAGGGCTGAAACTACAGCATGTGTTTGCCTGAAACGGTTCTCTACATTGAATTAGGAAGATTTCAGTTCCCTGTTTTAAGCCATTTAAATTTACTGGTGTTTCTCATACTGTGCAGTCAACCATAGTTAACAAGCACCCTCGCTTTCATTTATTCATCTGAGTGATAAATCAGCGTAAGCTTTATTGTTGAAATTTAAATGAAAATAGAAATAAAAAATGATAATTATGCATTTGCAAATCACCGAAGTATAAAACTTCATCTGTATAATTACCAATTATGTTAGGAAGTTTTATTTGTATCACTGTTTTGTGGGAAATATTTGAATTTATGGAAACGCATGAACGTCATTAACTCAATGTTTTTCTCTTGTATGTTTGAATGTTTATGCCTAAATAAGAAATAAATCTTGAACAACGGGCAGAAAAGAAAACATTAAAACAACATAGTACCGGCGATAAATCACCTAATTCATTAGTATAATTATAAATCTATGGAATATAACAAGAAAAATAAGAAAAAATAAAAATCGACTATGTGGAGGAAATAATAGAACAACAGTATTATTTTATAGACAAAAGTAATTACACACATTAGTGAAACAAGGAAATGAAGCTTAGATCAAGTGATTAAATATTTCATCGTACAAAATAATTAAATCGTCCATAACTTTAAGTAATCATAAAGAAATCGATATCTAAACAATCGATAATTGAACAATATACGAGCCAACTAATTAAAATCATAACTACGATATTAGCCACTCGGATGGAATTCATTTGTGGCAAACCTATTATGATACTTGTAGTCGCTAAAGATTCAGGGGTAGAGTCTATAGAATATAAATCTAAAACAAAAGTGACCATATCTATGGAACTAAATTATTTATAAAACAATTACTAAAACAGTGTCTAGAAAATTATATGTTCCTAAAACCAGTACTTATCTTCCGTTTATGTAGACTAGGGAAAAAATATTTCCAAGTGTACACCGAATGGGTAAACTTCACGGAATATTTAAAATCGGACATTACAATCCCACATTCAGAAACACAGTATATTTCTATTGCATGTTTCCCGTCTGTCTCTGAAATTGGTGTTTATAGTATCTAATAACATTTAGCTTAAATCTTAATATACACACTTGGAAAGCTTATAAATTAATACTTAGCATAAAGTATTTAGTTAAGATTCTTCAACCAATTTTTGATTCTAAATTTCAAGATGACCCTAAGTATTTCATTATGTAGTGCCTAATGATATAATTTGCTCACATTTAGTTAGAATATATTCACAGAGTGTATCCAACCTAAAACGTCCTGGAAGAATCCAGTGCAGCCCAATCTACATTCACAGAAGAAAACGAAATCAGCTTTCAAAACAATTTGTATTTGCTTAACTCTAGCACAACAATGATTGAGATGACAAAGGATGAGAAAAGTTATAGTTCATATTCTATTTTGTATGATACTCCGCTATTCACTGCATCTCTTTTTAATGGTAAGTTGTGAATTAAGGCAAAATTGACTGAAGACTGTGACAGGATGAGCGATCACACTGTGTCTCCCTCCTTGGCTCTCGAAACAAGTTATGGTCATCGTTTAGTTCCATGTTGAGTGTAGTGAAATAATGTTATGCTAGGCATTCTATCCTGGACCGTCCAAAATATTAATTTACGATCAAGGTGTACACTAGAATATATACAATGCGAATATATACAATGCGAACCTTCTTTCCTTAAGAAAATAGAGTGTGATTTTAAGGAGGAATTATGTTACTGCTTTATAACACCAAGTAACATCACCACATGTAGAATGCCTCATTGGTTCGAAGAACCATATGATTTGCAAAGATAATTTTAGCGTACATAATTAAATATCTTGCTCAGAGAGAAACGTGACACAATGTCATTGATGTGAATACAGAAGACTGAGCGGAAACGAAATGCGTTGTTGTTAATAAAACAGAATGTTGAGCTGGTTGTCTAAAATTTCACATGCCGGCAGTTTATTCCGTCTATTAATATATAATATAGGAATGCTGGAACTAATATTTCATTTTCAAAA
>NC_142939.1:19222968-19225468 GCF_046866305.1 Octopus bimaculoides | reverse complement strand
ATAAATATGAAATTATGTGGACTAAGTAAATTAGTATCAACACCAGGAGTATATCTTAAAATAGTGGAATACAGCTACGAGAATCAATCTTTGCTACACTTATAAAATATTGATAATACATAGTTCCATAGTTGCATTTCAAAAGATTTCATGTGTTCTGCATTTTCCGCCAACAAGAGTGTATATATTTTGTTTGATTTGAAGTTGCTTGTATTTCTCTAAAACTAGAAATATTAAATTCATAAAATCCTAAAATATATATGCAAGTAAATCACAGGTAAATATAATGCAGGTAATCCCCATGTAATTGTAATATACTTTAACCCGGCAATGATTATCGTATCAGTTACATAATTTCAAGTATGTACCTCTGAAAGAAAAAATAGAAAAGGAAAAAACAAAGAAAAAAAACAGGGCCACAAGATGCTACTGTCATTTCTTCATTTAGAGGAACTACAAATACAATAAAATATATACACATACCTCATCGCCAGGCTTAACATTAGTTAATAGATAACTGTTATTTAAATTGTTATTTCACATAACTTGTGTATATATCTATTGATTTTTGGCTTGTATGTTAGTATCAATAAATCTTCCTTCTATAATCTAGTCTTTTAGTGGAATTGTACGCTGTATGGTATAGTTATCTATCGTGTTTTCCTATCTCCTTGATTTTTGATGTATACAATGGGCTTTAATAATCATTGTAACTGATATTCTAACGGTGATAAATAGTCGTAACTCAATGTCCGATGCCACAGTAATAGTCAAAAAGTTTCGAATGTTTATCTTATATATGATTTATCATATTGGTTGTCTAATGTCCATTCCATGGATCAGTGGTAACGCGTTTTATGTTAGGAATATTTTTAATTCTGGCGATTTTGTAAATCTCTTCTGTTAATTTATCGTTTTATGTGATACATAGGGTTATTTTTTTGTTTTGTTTTAACGAAATGTCTATGCGCATGGACGACATTCGCTGCGTGTCCTCCATTCGAGACGTTCATGGCTTACATTCAAAAACATGATTAGGCATAACTATAACTGTTAGTTGATGACGTAATCTTTATGATATAAAGAACAGGCGCTGAAGCAAAGCTTTATTAATTCCCACCTTAATTTCAATATAAATTATGGTCCTAACATTGTTTGGCTTCGTTGAACAAATCCAGTGTGATCGTATCGACAAGAAGAACGGCAGTCACTTTACTGGAAAACATTATCACGAAGTAGTTGTATGCTGTCAACTTCATGTGACAGTCCCCCGAAGGAAATAATACTACTGTTGGTTAGACCTATGAAGCTGCACCGCTTCCTGTCGGCCTTGACACATTTCATGTGTCATTATGTTTACTAGGGGGAGACAAGTACCACCACCCAAGGAGGAGACAAGCATCTCCTCCTTTGACTATTACTGTGGCATCGGACATTGACAGCATACAACTATATCATCGTATCACTACTGCATAAATATCTCTGAGAGATTTAGAAATGCATTATTTCTAAAGATTATTACCTTTAGATATATGAAAATGCATATATATAATTAATGCAATATATGACAAATGGGTTCTAATTTTAGAATATACTGCGCTCTCTATCCCACATTAGTTAAAACTTTAAAATATAATTGTAATTGTAACGTAGTAAAACAGGTGGAAAGTCTGCATATTTCTGCTACTTACAGGGACAGCGATGTGGTACCAATATCAATGTTCCTCCGGTTGGGAAATGTAAAACGTAAAACTATGAAAATTTGGCTTATGTGCAGACGATAGCACTTAAGCTTTACATACATTTCCATGACACAATTATTACCATATCATGTGAATGCCAGGGAGAACTGAGCTAGAAATAACACCAATTTAGCTGTTGAGATTAAATCATTATGGCAGTTCAGACACATCGATTATCACTTTGAAAACTGCTTACTTTTTACTGATACTTGACGGTTTATATAAAGATTACCTTAAAAAGATTACCTATGAGAACAGACAGATGCACGTTGCAGAAATAATTATGATAGGGCATAGACATACCATTTCTCATTCATATGTTATACTTGCTCAGTTTTGTTCACACTGAAAATGTCTGTTCACCTTGAGCACATTTGTTAACGTTATACAAATTTGATAAACTTGAGCATATGAATATTTTACACGATGTACCCAATTCGTGTTTCAATAAAGGAATCTTGTGATGTATTTCTCAAATCTTGAATAATAAAGATAATAAAAAACAGTAATTTACATGATGATAAAGAAGGAAATTGTACAGTCTGCAGACACAGACTTCGACTGTCTTTGATGAGAATATCAATCAAATACGCGAGTATATGATTATGGCTGTAACATTTTATAGAACCTAAACAGAAATAACGAAGGAAAGAATGATAGATAGATTGATAGATAAATTGATACAAGGATAAGGTATATATGTGTGCGAGTCTGACTGATTGTGTGTGTATTTAGAGAGAAAGAGGGGGAGAGGAAGA
>NC_142939.1:19215468-19220468 GCF_046866305.1 Octopus bimaculoides | reverse complement strand
TAATAATAATAATAATAATAATAATAATAATAATAATAATAATGATAACGAGGAAGGCGATGATGAGGATGACGATGACAACGACGATTATGATGATGAGGACAATGATGCTTAGAAAAAGGCGAAGGAACAGAAGAAAAATCGAATGAAAAAGCTGAACATTATATAAGCGTGTGTGTGTGTGTGTGTGTGTGTGTGTGTGTGTGTCTGTCTGTCTGTATACATACATACATACAAACGTATATATATATATATATACGTTTGTATGTATGTATGTATACAGACAGACACACATATATATATATACACACACACACTCACACACACACACACACACACACACACACACACACACACACACACACACACACACACACACACACACATATATATATATATATATATATATATATATATATATATATATATATATATATATATATACATATATATATAGCTTACAGTCAATAGGTGTGCGAGATGACACATTTATTTTCCGATATGACTTCCATTTCATCACAGTGAGTTCGTAAACTTCTTCATGTAATATTTATTTCAGTATGTACAAAAGTAAATCTACATGTTTGTATCGGTATCTCTGCTTAGCATTCTATTATGAAATTGCATAACTATACAATTTTACATTCATAAATTAATGCAAATAAAGGAAGCTAACTCATCAGGTCACCAGAACATCATGGTCACAGCAGCCAGCATAGATATACACGCACATTTTTACATATATATATATATATTTATAGTAATAGTTTTATATTCAGGTAGACACCTTGTAGTATCCTCTTTTTAGCCCGTACACAGTATTCTGATATCAACAACAGAATGGAGGAATATTCCACCATATTTACTGCAGGAGATACTACTTAATTTTATGGGGCCGTATGGAATGCCGCAAGTAAAAAGACAAATGAGGTACTTTTGGAAAGTCACCATAGAATACGCTTCTGCACCTATAATACAAGACAATTGATTGTGCAGTACCTCAAAAGTAAGATATGGGTGCATGATGAGTTGAATCGATCGTTGTGGTTCTAAATAAGGAGCCTCATTTTGTCTCCCTTTTTATACATATATACTCTTTCCTTTCTTTCTTTTTGATGCAGTCATTTGACTGCGGCTATGCTGGAGCACCGCCTTTAGTCGAACAAATCGATCCCCAGCACTTATTCTTTGTAAGCCTAGTATTTATTCTATCGGTGTCTTTTGCCGAACTGTTAATTTACGAGGACGTAAACAAACCAACATCGGTTGTCAAGCGATGGTGGGAGGACAAACACAGACAAACATATATATATATATATATATATATATATATATATATATATATATATATATATATATATATATGAAGGGCTTCTTTCAGTTTCCATCTATCAAATCCACTCACAAGGCTTTGGTCGGCCCGAGGCTGCAGTAGAAATAGTGGCCCAAGGTGCCACGCAGTGGGACTGAACCCGGAGCCATGTAATTGGTATGCAAACTACTTACCTCATGTACAATAATAGTATATAATATAAAATCACCTATTTAATTAATTTAACGTTTTAATGCCTACCACTCTTTCCCAATGTGAGCGGAATATAACTCTTCAAACTTTAATTCCTCTAGTATCCTTGGAGAAACGGTACACATGGTTTAGAATACATTTCTGATGTTAAGCGAAAATTGGTATATGTGTGTATATATATATATATATATATATATATATATATATATATATATATATATATATATATATATACATATATACATTTATATATATATATATATATATATATATATATATATATATATATATATATATATATATAGATATATACACATTTAGATATATATATATATATATATATATATATATATATATATATATATGTATGTATATTTCTATGTATGCATCTGTGTATACATATATCAAAGACATGTATATCCATATATACGTAAATTCATATGCATATAATTTTATACATTGGAATTGCGTGGGTTTATCTTATTACGATTCTTGATATGTATATATATGCGTGTATGTGTGCGTGTCAGTCTGTTTCTATCTTTTTCTCTATTCATCTCTCTCCCCCACCTCTCTCTCTCTCTCTCTCTCTCTCTCTCTCTATATATATATATATATATATATATATATATATATATATATATATATATATATATATATATATATATATATATATATATATACATACATGCATGCATACATACATTCATACATACATATAAATATATATCCACAGAAAGAGAGAAAAAAGTGATATTAGCTAGTGTTTGTGATTTGGTATTGTGTATGTTACATCTGTATACATAATATACATATCCATACCAGAACAATCGTGCTACGATTCATACATTATACTATGCATTTGAAATCAATACTATTTTGGATAGAGAAAAGGCATTTCGACAAACATTGTATATTTTTGTCTTTACTTAAGTCAGATTAAACAAAAGTGGTAAACAAACGGAAAGAAAGCAGAACAAATATTTTGAAATAAATTCATGTAAGAAGACGAAACAGAATGAGAGTAAAGAAATTACACAGGCATACTTTTGCATAGACACATATCCATATACAAAGATTAACACACACACAGACATAAGTATATTTACGTATATATATATATATATGTATGTGTGTGTGTGTATGTATGCATATATATATATACATAAACACATCTATATATATATATATATATATATATATATATATATATATATATATATATATATATATATATATATATATATATATATATATATATATATATGTATATATATATATATATATATATATATATATATATATATATACATATATATATATATATATATATACATATGCATTCAGACACAGGCACACACACATATATAGACGTACATAGATTCATATAGTCATACATATATGCACATATCTGTATGTGTGTGTGTCCACGTGTGTCTGGGAACGTATATATTTCTATTAAAGAAAGCACTGAGCGGGTAATATTGAAGATTAGATGTTAAAATTGCTATACAACTTGACTAAATGTGAACCGATTATATGCATGGTTGAAGAAATATATTGATTATTTAGATTATGACGATCTGAAGCGCTCCATTTGTCAAGTTTTCAGGAGATAAAACACGAAGATACAGAAATCTTTTCCTATATTTCACATCAATGCAACATGATTATTTTGGCAGTTATTGATTTTTAAAACAAAAATCTGTGTATCTGTGGTGACTATAGGAAAATATCGGACAGACACTCACAGCTTTACTTCACGACCAAAATAAAAGACGCTAGTAATTTCTCTGCAATTCCTGATTCAGCCGGAAGCTGGAACGTAGGTGTAACTGTGTGTAGATCATTGCAGATATATTTCTTTGTCTATATATGTGTGTGTGCGTGTATGTGTGAAAGAATGTGTGTGTGTGTGCGTGTATGTGTGAAAGAGTGTGTGTGTGTGCGTGTATGTTTGGAAGATTGTGCGTGTGTGCGTGAGCATGTATATATATATATGTACATATATATATATATATATATATATATATATGTGTGTATGTACATATATATATATATATATATATATATATATATATATATATATATATATATATATATATATATATATATATATATATATATATATATACACATACACATATATAAATCTTCATGCTTTGATAAATACATATATGTAATCATATACGCAAGACCACAGATTTATATTTGCATTTGGGTGTGTGTGTTTGTGATCATGTATGTGCTGGTAAGTAGGCAGGTAGGATGTAGGTGGGCAGTTAGGTAGGTAGATACAAATATACTTACGTATCTATAAATCGTGTATAGATAAAGAGTTTTTATGTTCGTAACAGTGTGTATAGAAACATACGCACAGACATAAAAAAGTCTTTATACCCGATTTATAGAATCATAAGTATATTTGTAGACACGTATACACACATGCACCCTACCCACACACATATGTATAAATATATATATATATATATATATATATATATATATATATATATATATATATATATGCATGTGTATATGCATGCGTATTTGTGTGCGTGTATGTGTTTCTTCATGTTTCTACATGTGTCTGCACGTGAAATGTATATACGTTATATGTATAGCTGTGTGAATATCTTTATCTCTCCATAGGCGTTAGATGGTATCTGTTCCAGTAGGTAATAGATATAAAAATCAGGATTTTTGATAAAATTATACAGACATAGACATTGCAATAAATAATATTCCTAACGTCTGTTTGTTTGTACACACACACACACACACACACACACACACACAAACACACATAACATCACGGCCTTGTTATGAGTGAGAAAACAAGTTATTGAGTTACGTAATCCTTTTCCTTTATGTCCAAAATACTCGTGTTACTCAGTATATAAATTCAATAATCTATATATATGAACATATTGTATATGCATATATAAAATATATGTAATATACAATATACATACATACATACATATATATATATATATATATATATATATATATATATATATATATATATATATATATATATATATATATATATATATATATATATATATGTATGTATGTATGTATATATACAAGCATAAATTCCGATATATATATATATATATATATATATATATATATATATATATATATATATATATATAGAGAGAGAGAGAGAGAGAGAGAGAGAGAGAATTTTCTTGTGGTCGAATAGCCCATCCCGCTCAAAAGGTCCCTGAATAATGTTTCTTTAAGGATGTTGAGCAAAACACTCATGTTTCCAAAGGTGAATCATTCAAATCCCAAAGAATTCATCTCAACACATGGCTGTGATGCTCCCCAAGGTCATGCGCTGTTTATCTTGATATGAGATCACCATGTCACGTACATATGGCTGTGATGCATGGGCCTAGTGTAACCTTATCAGACAGTTAGTATATTTTACCCCAGTGTCTCTTTGATGGCATGCTTTGCT
>NC_142939.1:19177968-19210468 GCF_046866305.1 Octopus bimaculoides | reverse complement strand
TATATATATATATATATATACATATATACATCCATACATATATATATATATATATATATATATATATATATATATATATATATACATACATATATACATATATACATACATACATACATACATATATATATATATATATTTATATATATAAATATATATAATATATATAAATATATATATATATATATATATTTATATATATATATAACTATATATATATGCATATATACATACATACACATACTTATGTATAATATATGCATATATATATATAGGTATAAATAAATATATATGTGTATGTGTGTGTATACGTATATGCATGTGGGTGGGTGTGGTTGTATATATATGTATATAAATCACTGGTAACATGTCCACAGAAAATAGTAAAGTTGTCGGTGAGGTGAACATATTTAGTTTAATTACTCCTTGTGCCGTTTTATATGTTGAATGATAAATGTGGACAAGTATCACAGCAATAACACACTCTCATTTGTCTATCTCTCGTTCGACTGATGGCCTTTTCTGAAATATATTTGTATATGTTTCCCTAGATATCATATTTGATGTCACTGCAGAGTTCCTGATATTTTTACTGCATATGTATGTATATATATATATATATATATATATATATATATATATATATATATATATATATATATATATATATATATATATATATATATATAATGAAAGCAGAGATTGTTAACGCATAATAAATCTTTTATATATATATATTGTATATTATATTATATATTGCGTATAATAAATCATCTTTTGAAATGAATATTTTTTTCATTATTCTTTTACTTTCACATTTGTCTCTATTAAAATTTAGAATTGTTTTGTTGAACTGAGTGAAAATAAAGAGGAAATCGTAATGATATCAAAACGAAACGAAATGCTTTGAAGATATTTATGAATTTAAATTACAGTAACACATGCATCGACTACAAACGAATGTATTTGATGTTAACACTATACGGAAATAGAAAAGAATATAACTTAATTGTACTCCGAATAATAGGCTCTATTATTGTACAAATATTGCTCACTTTTGTATTAATAAAATTACATTTTGTGGACCTTTTTACTGCATATGCATAGAAAATAGAAATATGGCAAAAGAATTGAAAGAAAATACCAAACGACATTTATTCTACGCAAATGTTTTCTGGAAATTTATTCTCATCCTAAGAATTGATATAGAACTGATGTCACAAAAATCTCATGCGCACGCACGCACGCACGCACATACACACGCACACATATATACATACATACATACATACATATATATATATATATATATCTATATATATATATATATATATATATATATATATATATATATGTATACATATACATACAAACATACAAGCACACGCACACATTCACACATATTTATAGCTACATGCATACATACATACATTTGTATGAATACATGATGTTGTATGCCTATATATAACACGTATGCGTTTATATGTGTATGCATAAACACACGGACATATTACTGCACAAATGTTGTACATACATCTTTGTATTAATTAAACCCTTGTAAAAAAAAAAGCGGTATAAATTTTTATTAATCCAATGAAACACGAACTTGTATCTTCAGGAAGATATTCTAATTATTTTAGGAATATTTCATCAAATCACACACACACATTTTACACTTTTCATTTGGAAAATACTGCTACTCAACAGTCATTTTTTCATTGTACCACTAATATATTTCTGTCAGTTTTCTCCTGAGAAGATTCGTGGGTGTCGAGTACCGTCCCTCCTTGCTAGAGATCTATCAGAAGCAACCTTCGTAAGAATTTCTGGCTGGATTTCCAAGTGCCACCATCTCAGACTACAAATATTGGTTTCTAATTTTGGCACCAGGCCACCAAGGTCGTGGAAGGGAGTAAGATGATTACATCAACCTCAGTTCTCAACTGGTACTTATTTTACCCACCTGAAAGTGTGAAAAACAAAGTAGACCTCGATGGAATTTGAACTCAGAACGTAAAGACGGATGAAATACCACTAACGATCTTACCCGGGGTATTAACGATTCTATCAACTCACCGCCTTTCAGGTGCTAGTAAACCGTTCCATTCTTTATCTACCCCTTCATCCCCTAAAGTTTGGTTCGACTTGAAGAATCCTTCTTGCAATTTTTAAAAAATATTTATGTATCATAATATAGAAATGAAATCAATTTAACCTTAATGATTGAAATTCATTTTTAATGTTCAAATTATCTCGTAGACGTACAAATTCTAATTTGAAATAAATCCAAACTACGATCAAACATAAGCTCAGATCCTGACTCCTATTGTGCAGAGTTCACAATATCAACCATCAGGACTGGTTTCTGCCTAATGAGAATGCACCATATTTGTAAGCAATCCTGTATGATGAAAATTATGTATTTCTCAAACTCCTTAAGCGCTTAGGCAATAGTTAGATAGGCTCTAACGGAAAAACGGTGATTGTTTGATTAATTTTTAGTGTTATTTTATCTTTCATTTCAGTTTAGTTTTGATAGCTTAATGTGTAAATCCTTCTTTATATCGATTACAGGCTTGCCAAGGCAAGGTTGGTAGATAATACCTCTATTGTATGGTGCTTGTGAAGCGTTCTGTGCAATTTACATATTTGTATAATTTCAATAGTGAAACATTCAAATAGATATGTTGAGAAAAATGCTGTAGAATTAAAATGAGAGATAACAGGCAACATAAGCCAAATGATCTGTGACCAACTGTATAGGCCTAATTACTTCTATTTGTTACTTTAAAATCTCCAACAATCGCAATGCTCTATTGAACTTTGCAGCATAAACTTTGAAAGTTCTTAACGATTAATTCTGTAACATATATCGTTAATCGTTGATTACTTGCCAAATTCTCTTTTTTATTCTTTCAAATACTTTTACTTCTCTAGATTTTTTATTGCATTTTGTTTAATTCGAAGCATGACTTCAAATCAGTTTTCTCTCTTCCTCACTAAAAATAATTCTATATCAACAAAATGTGTTTCACTCCCATTTTCTTCCCATCAAGTAAAACTGCTGTTACTATAGAATCAAGAAAGTTATCGACATGAATCGTACAGCGTCTCTCAAGCAATATATCGATATCTAAACGACCGCATGCATACATATATATCACTGAAGAGGCATTAACTAAGAAAAGCAAACATCTATGACCTGTTGTTAGGCATCTGTTATGTTTAAACAAAACCTCAAAACGCTATATTGTTAGATATAAAGTAAACTGAATAGAACGTTGGCAGAATATCTGAAAAATTTTCCCAGTAATGGAAACCAGTAAAATTCTAACGTCGTAGCTGGTCACGAGTTCGCAGTGTTTAAAAATGAATCGCTGCAGGCTAATAAATCAGGATCGATGAATTTAATTTAATAGAATACTTGGACAGAAACTCTCTATAAAATGTTCAGGTATGTATTAACTTATCTTGGTGGTATTGATCTCATGCGAAATGCCTCAACCAAATGTATGAAAGAAATCTGACTGATTGTGTTATGAAGAACCATTATTCCACCTCTATATTGCAATATTATAAATAAACTGTCCCTGTATACCAACGTTTAGATGATATAAGATGCACACTGAATATATTTAAAAGTAATAAAACCTCTATCTATCTATCTATCTATCTATCTATCTATCTGTCTATCTATCTATCTATCTTTCTATCTATCTATCTCTATCTTGTAGCACACCTAAATACGTTACATATATATATATATATATATATATATATATATATATATATATATATATATATATATATATATATATATATATATATAAACCTACACACTCATAAACACACGCACATGCACACATTTATATAATCAGGTGCGTGGCCTAGTTCCACGAGTGTTGATCGGAACTTCATGGTTTCGATTCCTCAGACCGGTGGTGCGTTGTGTTCTTGGACAAAACACTTCAATTCACGTTACTCCAGACAAATCAACGGAAAATGTGTAACTCTGAGTCGAACTGGCTTCCCGTTCAGTGGTAGGCTGGCCTAACCGCTTAGCTATTAGGGTTGTATCTTCAAGAATTATTATTATTATTATTATTATTATTATTATTATTATTATTATTAGTAGTAGTAGTAGTAGTAGTAGTAGTAGTAGTAGTAGTAATAGTAGTATATATATATATATATATATATATATATATGAACATAATATATATATATATATACATATGTATATATATATATATATATATATATATATATATATATATATATATATATATATATATATATATATATATATATTTACTGTTACTGACATGCTTAGTTATGGGCGCAAATACATATACAAACATGTGTATAAGTATATTTGTGTTTGCGCTAGTACATGCCTGCGTGCATGCGAATATGTGTGTCGGTGTTTTTGTCTGTCTGTGTGGACGCTTGTGTGTGCCTGTGTGTTTTATGTGTTTGTGGGTGCAGAGAAGGATAGACGGGAGTTTTTAGCTGAACGAAACACAGGAGTAGCAAAAATGATTATGAATCGGATGAAAATCAGTCCATTTATTGGTAATTAATAACTTGTATCACCTTAGTCAGTAAGCAAAGTCAATAAAAACATTGGCTTGTGGCAAACCAACGCAGTTATTACGTATTTCTGATTTAAATCTAAAACATTTGGAGATTAACAAACGCGGAAAGAAATTAATATATATTTGTATCTGTTTTTGGAGGTGGAGGAGGTGGAGGAGCTTAAAATGTACAGAAAATCAAACTGATGTATAGTTCTCTCCTATATTCTTCCTTATGTTCATTAGATGCAATACTTCCAATATAAAATTGTAATCATAAATTTTAGAGTATTTAAGGGCACTATATACTTTACATTAATGTTTTTCCTGCTGCATAAAAAATTAGTAGGACATCGTACCGTATAAAGACGAATGTTTTCATTATTTATGAAATTATCTTCAACTAAGTTTCGAAATTTATTCGATTATTTTTTCAGTAGTTTTGGTTATTGTAATTACAATATTGTACTTGTTATTTTAAATGGTGGCTTTTCCCGATAGAAATTTTTTTATGATAGATTTTAATTTTCTTTTCAATGTGCCCTCCACAACTTTCCCCATATTGAATAAAAGCAATGATCATTATTACCAGCATCATATGTCTATAAGGGCAGAAGATTGTCAGAATCGTTCGAGCATTGCATTAATTGTTACGGATTTTTACACTGACATCAAATCCTGCAGAAATCTACTTTGCCATTCATTTCTCCTAGGCCAATAAAATAATGTATCTGTGAAGTACTAAGTTTGATACAATTTACTATTATCTTTTCCTTCAGACTTGGTGGCCTTCCCCTTATATTAGAAACAGAAGACAGCGAAATGGTGGAATCGTTACATTACCGAACAAAATGCGTAGCATTATATCAAATGATTGTAAAATGTGTTAATCTGTATTTCTAGTAGTTTTATCCCCTGAGATGATTTTGCCTCCTTTAGTTGATAAAATAAGTATCAATTGAGCACTCGTGTTGATGTAATCGACGAGCCAACGTATCCAAAATTTGAGACTTTCTTCCTATAATACAAAAAAGCTATTGTTATTATTATTAGTAGTAGTATTAGTATTATTGTTATTATTATTAGGAATATATATTTTTCAGAGCAGTGAAATTTGCCAACCATTTTTTCTGCTCCTGTATATATACTGTTCAATATTTGTGAGTTGAGAATATATATCTTTCTACTTGTTCTACAATACATTTCAATGCTTCAAAAAAAGATAAAAATCTTATGTTTGTTTACATATGGCGTAATCTATTATTATTATTATTATTATTATTATTATTATTATTATTATTATTATTATTATTGTTCAGTAGTTTTAGTTTTATAACGTGCTTTCACTTCACTACCGAGCGCAGCTCTGTGCACCTTGGGTATGTGCTGTGGTTTGCTGTGGTGCTCTTATGTTTACTGTATTGAAAGTGTTTTGCGTAGAATGTGTGCAGTACCCAGTAGTGCAATTTTCTGTATGTTATATATATTTGTAAGTCCTGGTGTTTTTGTTATGTATTTGTCTGAATATTTTTTTTATTATACCTAAGGCACCTACTATGATAGGAATTGTTTCTGTTTTTAGATTCCACATTCGAGTTATCTCTATTTCCAGGTCTTTGAATTTTGAAAGTGTTTCCATTTCTTTTAGAGAAACGTTGTCATCTGCTGGTATTGATACATCAATTAGAAAGCATTTTTTTCTTCATGATCTTTGACAACTATATCTGGTCTATTTGCCTTAATTTCTCTATCTGTGTGTATTGGCATATCCCAGAGTATGGTTGCTTTCTCGTTTTCTGTGACCTTTTCTGGCGTGTGTTTATACCATCTTTTTTTCTGTTGTTATTCCATAGTGTTGGCATAGCTTCCAGTGTATATAGGTCCCAGCTCTGTCGTGTCTGTGAATATATGCCTTCTTAGCCAGGACTGGGCAGCCAGAGATAATATGATTTATTGTTTCTTGTCCATCTCCACATATTCTACAGTTACTTGTTATATTTCTTTTCATTATGTGTTTTTGGTAATTTCTGGTGGGGAGGCTTTGGTCTTGTGCAGCAATTAAAAATCCTTCAGTCTCTGCTTTGAGTCCTGAGCTTCTCAGCCATTGCTGGGATTTTTCTCTGTCTATTTCTTTCGCATTTAGTTTAGCCCAGTATTTACCATTATTATTATTATTATTATTATTATTATTATTGTGTGAGAGAGTAGTGCATGCCATCAAAGTGACAATGGGGTAAAATATACGAAGCCTAATATACCCATCATGAGTACCCGTCTGAAAATGGTACACCAGGCACATGCATCACAACAATTTGTGCGCGACATGGTGGTCTCATATCAAGATAAACAGTGCATGATCTCGCAGGTGGGACCCAGTTAGAATTTTATTCAGGTCGGGTAGCCCAACCCGCTCAAAAGGTCCCTGAATAAGGTTTGTTTAAGAATGTTGAGCAAAACACCCATGTTTCCAAAGGTGAATTATTCAAACCCCAAAGAATTCCTCTCGACACATGGCTATGATGCTCCCCACCCCACTACTTCTGCTCATGATCAGAGATGCACATATCATCAGCCACTAAGGAACATGCTCAACTGGTTAAGTTCAAACAACTGACAAGCAAATCTGTGGTACTTAGCAGAATATTTGATGTAGCTCATCTTTTTATACCAAGACAAAACAATGTACATGATAACACTTCCAATCAATTAAGATCAGAAGCCATGGGAGCCACTGCCTTTAACTGCATCCGGGCATTTATTATTATTATTATTATTATTATTATTATCATTATTATTATTATTATTATTATTATTATTATCAAGACAGCGAGCTGGTAGAAACTTTAGAAAGCCGGGCGAAATCCTTAGCGTTATTTCGAACTGACCAGCAACGTCTGGAAAATGTTCCGGATTTTATAAGCCTACTGGATGGGTCAAAACTACACCAGGCTATCGAGGGCTGAAAGATAAGATATCATCTATGCCGAAACATAATTAATTATGGCTGTTTAACTCAGGACTCAAAGCAGAGACTGAAGGATCTTTAATTGCAACACAAGACCAAAGCCACTCCACCAGAAATTGCCAAATACATATAACGAAAAGAAACATAACAAGTAACTACAGAATATGTGGAGATGAACTAGAAACAATAAATCATATTGTTTCTGGTTGCCCTGTCCTGGCTAAGAAAGAATATACTCACAGACACGAAAGAATTGGGATCTACATACACCGGATGCTATGCCAACACTATAGAATAACATCAGAAAAAAGATGGTATAGGCACACGCCTGAAAAGGTCACAGAAAATGAGAATGCAACAATACTATGGGATATGCCAGTAAACACAGATAGAGAAATTAAGGCCAATAGGCCAGATATAGTTGTTAGAGATCATCAAGAAAAGTGATTTCTCATTGATGTATCAATACCAACAGATGACAACGTTTCTCTAAAAGACATGAAGAAGCTTTCAAAATACAAAGACTTGGAATTAGAGGTAACTCGAATGTGAACTCTAACAACAGAAATAATTCCAATCATAGTGGACGCATTAGGTATGATAAAAAAATATTCAGACAACAACATAACAAAAATCGCCAGGACTAATAAATATATATAACATGCAGAAAATGGCACTACTGGGCACTGCACACATCCTACGCAAAATACTTTCAATACAGTAACGATAAGCGCATCACAACAAACTACAGCACATACCCCTGCGGTCTGTAGTACAGTGAAAGCAGATTATAAAAATATGAATACTGAATAATAAAGATAATAATAATAATAATAAAGGCTTCAAATTTTTCTACAAGGGCAGGAATTTTAGGGGAGGGGATAAGTCGATTACAGCGACGCCAGTGTTTCACTGGTACTTAATTTATCGACCGCGAAAGGATGAAAGACAAAGTCGACCGCGACAAAGTTTGAACTCGGAACGTAAAAACAGACTAAATATTGCTAAGCATTTCGCTCGGCGTGCTAACATTTCTGCCAGATCACAGTCCTTTAATAATGATGTTGATGATGATGATAAAACGATATATTTGGCTGAACTCTACCGCCAGTCGGGTATATTTACTCGACAGCGATTTCAAATTCATGTAAATGTTATATATAGTACTACACAAATTTTCTTCGTTTTTCACTTGTACTAATGAGATGATACATTCATTGGCAGAGTCACATAGTTCTACAGATAATCGGTCATTCTCTTAGTGTATGTTACTCAAAATTAGAAAACAATGGCAAATGTACCGAGAAACAATAAACTGAATTACGCAATAGACGAAAGGAGTGAATTTCAACGATGTCCGAAGCAAGTTTCAGGCCATTAATAATATTCCCCACACCAATTAGGAAACCATTGCAGCATTACTGAAACCAAATATACACAGATGCAAATTGCACTAAAGAATATATAACTTAGAGATTCAAATATTAAACCACATAAACAATACACAATTACATAAGAACTGGTGATATTGGTTGACGAATCTTGAAATCAAGGCTGTAAAATATGCCTATTAACAACGTATATTTAATGTGCTTTTGCAATTTCGAAAATGTGGATCTTGTGTTGTAAGTAGCAATGGTTTTAAATTTTGGTGTAGGGGCTGTAGTTTTTTTTTGGGGGGGGGGGGGATGAGGATGTTTATTACATCGACCCCAGTACTTGATTGATACTTATTTTAATCAGCGCAAGAGGATGAGAGACAACGTTTATCTCGGTGAGATTTGAAATCACAACGTAAAGACGAGCCAAATTTCGCGCAGTATTTTGTTCTGCGTGCAAATGATTCTGTCAGCACATCACCTTAAATTGGATAGTAATAGTCATCTTATTGCTGTCTGGAATAATGAAAGTAATCCCAATGATATGGTTAGTAATATTGATTTCAAATTTTGGAGAGGGGATAAGTGGATTATATTGATCCCTCTGTTCAACTGGTACTTATTTTATCGGCCTCTAAAAGATGAAAGTAAAAGTCGACCTCGGTTGGATTGGAAATCAGAACTTATAGACGGACTAAACGCTGCCTGCTATTTTGCCCGGAGTGCTAACGATTCTGGCAGCTCACCGCCTTGAAGAGATTACTAAATTTATTAACCATGTACATGTACATAACAATGTGGATTAGGATTACGCTATTAGGATTTTCCAATATTTCATATCAGATAAAAAAATTTAAAAAAACATCAGCGATACCATCAGGTGGCTAAAATACGTACCAAGCGAATTGATTTTCAATAACTGTTAGCGTACATTTAAGAAAACCTCTGTTAATAAACACTATCAGCGTACAGAAGAAACTCAATAAATCGCATTATGGTATCTAATTCTGTTATCGACTTAGATTATTTTATATATGCTTGTATATACAAAGTTATAAACAATATGTACATTTAAAAAAAAAGATATCGTTACAGATATCAGCAGATAACGGAAGAGAATTGACAGTTAGAAATGGAAATTATGATATAAAGTATATTTTACAAAGTATATTCTACAAAGAATCAAGTAAAATGGCACAGATGAATGTATGTAGCACTTCCAGATGAGTAAATAACTAAAAACATCATACAACGACGAACAAGAACGACTGAAAACACACAAATTGCTAAAAACATGAGACTGAAAATGATTGATAGAAAGTAAAATGTGTGCTTTCAAAATTACTCTTTCGTAAACAAATTGTAAAAGTAATTTAGGTACGATACACGATAAAATCATATGCAGTGATTAAATACCCACTGAAGAAGAATTAGTTTCAATTTTGGCACAACAGCAGTAATTTCGTTGGAGGGGTTTAGTCGAGTGCATCGAACCCAGTGCTCAACTGGTACTGATTTTTATCTAGTCCGAGAAGTAGAAAGGTGAAGTCGACCTCGTTGGAATTTGAATTGAGAACGTTAAGACAAACGAAATGCCGCTAGCCATTTTGCCTGGCCAGCTAACGATTCCGCCAGGTGGCAGCTTTATTCAACGAAGAATATCAGAAACTTTTAAGGCGCTGAGCTGGTAGAATGTTTAGCACACCGGGCAAAGTGCTTAGCCGCATTAAGTCTATTGTGAGTTCAAATTCTGCTGAGGTCGACTTTGTATTTCAAACTTTGGGGTTAATTAAAGAAGAACATTTCAAGTGCTGGGGTCGATGAAATCGACTCCCGCCTCCCGCCTTCCATTAAAACCTGATGGCCTTGAGCCAAAATTTGAAGTATTATATTAGAAACATTTTGGAAACCAATTGCGAAAACGAATGTGGATAGTAAAAGCACACTGCATAACTATTCTGGTAGGACACTTCGATTGAAATTGGGAAAAACAAATAAAGACATCATCCTGAAACAGCACAATATCTTTTTTGAAGCTCCTTTACGAAAATGAAAAATGTTATTTGTTATTTTAAAAATATTGGTGTATATCATTTTACCTACCGTAGTGCCACACAAAAATGATTTCCAGTACCCTTTCAAAAACTTCAGTCCCAAAATGTGGATTATTTTCTTATATCAAAGATTCTCACGAAGAGACAAAGGAACAATTTATGTAACAATATTCCAACACATACTCGATAGTAATTTATAAACTGCTTCTTAAAATACTTCAGAACACGAATATCGAACAAGTACAATAAAAAGAATTTCATTTTTTCAGTAAAAAAAAGGTGGGTGTATAGTTGAATCCTGTGATACGATATCGAATAAAAATATGGCTCTGGATAACGCCAGACAATGATAACAAATAAACTTTCATTTGCCTGGATCGAAGAGAGGAAAGTTTTCGATACAATATTTTATGACTCGTTTAAGAGAGGTACATTAAATGACGACAGCATCGTGAGCTACATTAACAGCAATGAAAAGTTGGAGACAATTCATAGCTGAAAGAAAACAAAACATCACATCTGCAAGTTTCAACTTCACGAAAATATCTGCTGAGAAATACTGAAAGGATAATATTTCTGGCTCCGAATGAAATCAGTAATCTTTAAAGCATGTTCATTTCGGATTCTACAGAAAGAGAAAAAGAACGAAGCTGATTCACCATTTCTTCTTAATTAAAACACAAAACTAAATATGCTAAAATGTATGTTGTCTCGTTTTTAATGAAATGACTTAGAACTTCAGGGGCGGGGAAGAGAATACAGAAGTCCTTATTTCCAGAATATTTGTGCATAGAGAAACGAAAGTCGTGAATGCAAAATGAATATTTTGCTACTCAATGAAATTTAAACTTATCTCGATAATAAAAGCTATATACTGAAAAACATTTACCGTACGACTTGGCTCTGGGTTGCCTGAATTGAATGTGTGAATGTGCTCTGGGCTACCTGAATTGTACGTTATAGATTTAAATCCAATAATAATATTATAAATCTATTAAAAATCAGTACATATTGCACCCTAATTCTAAAGCCCATGGAACGTACAACCGAAAAAGAGAATGTAAGAAGAGACATCTGGACGTGAGACAGTATTCTCAGAATATCGTATACGACTTTTATCGTTGCGATTCACAAAACAAACCTTGCTGATTGGGATCGAAAACAGGTTATCAAATCAAATACAGTTATCAAATCAAGTACAATTAAAATCTAGAAAGAAATAAAAAATAGAGACCTATGTAAAATATGCCAAGCATTGGGAACTAACAAAAACACATGGCATTTACATACCTAGTATCATTTGGAAAATTGTTTATCCCTATTTTTAACCCTCAAAACATCCTCAGTTGACTTGGAAGCACAAATCCTTTTTGAATGGATGACAAATGTTGTTTACATGGTGTATTCCTAAATAGCTACATCATTATTTTATGAAGTTGTCTCACACTAGCTCTACAAAATATACTTAACTTTTGTAACAGCTGCATTTTCCTCGTCCAAGTAGCAAATCTTGTATTCTCTCAGAGAAAAGTCTCTGATACTGACTCACATTAATTACCAATTGGCTTAGAAAAATGGCAATTCGAAAATATTAGGGAGATTTAGTATTAAAGTCAGACCACAAATGTCTCGTAATAAACGTAATGTAATTCTCAATAACAAAACGACACTAACTTCCTAATTACTTATTTAGTAATAGCAAATATCTACAATTCTGTACAAAACAAGCTAAACATCCCAAAAATCATACTTACCAATGTGTTTAACTAAAACGTTATGGTAGGTATGGAATGTAATATAACTAACCGGATACGTAATCCTTTCTTTATTGACGCGGATAACTTAACCCTCAACATAGTCTAGTTCTAGAAAATAGACAATCATGAGACATTCTTATATTTGACTTCTTAACCTTGAAAACGTCCATGCTTATACCCCAATACTTGTTCCGAGAAGAGAAATTTCCGATAATATTTCTCAAAGAAAAGGTGAGGGGATAGGTAAAATTGTTAGAACGTCAGAAAACCGACATTGTTACCATGGAAGATAAAGCTGTGAAAATAGCAAATAACACCGGACAAAATTGTGCATATCATGTTTTATCATCAATCATTGATTTACATCGAAACTTAAGGCAAGTTACAGGCCAGTGTCTCTGGGGCACTTCATTTAAACTCTATAGACTTCCGGATTACGCTCTCCCGACAGCAGCGTTACTCATCTATTCGTACTTTGCAAAATCATAAATGTGCTACAGAAGGAAGGCACTAAAGCATTATCAAATATACAAGCTGCACAAAAGCTAACCCTGTAAAAAAGCGAACTACACTTGGTTTCACTATTTGAAATATTGCTAATCCTAGAGACAAGGACACGTAGTGTATGCATGTACAGTCTCAGCTACAAATGCCAAGTCAATTGTACGGAAGGTGTTCGGAGTAGATGAACCTGCAAACGAATGGAACTAGTTATTTCTAAAAGAAACGAGAAAACAGACGTTGCCCGCTCGATGGCTTGATGATCATGAATATGCCTGAAGTAAATATTTACTAGCATCCTTATCACTACCGCTACAAAAACATTCCCCTACACCTACGCCTGCCCCTGTGGCTACGTGGCTGCTACTACTAACCCTAACTCTACTACTACTAATACAACTAGCTTCTTGGTCCATTCCTGAGTAGATAGGTGACACTACTCGTCACTTCCTCGTAGATAATATATCCGCTTGCGTGAACAAAATCGCATCACGAGAACGAAACTGAACAGATGCAGATCGACTTGGAGATTCATTCTCCAGGTGCTGAGCGGCAAGATAAAGATCTTATCCCTATTAATGCGTGCTACGCTCGCATTACAATTTACATTCTTTCAATATAGTACCGTTCACCTTGATTAGGATACGATTAAGCCGTAAAAAGAACTGTTTAAGCAGTTAAAAACACAACGAAAGGAAATATTGCATTGAAAACTCTATTCTTTTCGTTATATATTATTTACTTATTCCTTGCATGGCTTCATTCTAGTAAAACCATGTTATGTCCCTTTTTTTTTTTGTATTTCAGCACATACGACTCTAACTTGTGTTAATGTGTGTGTGAGTGCGTGTACGCGTATGTGTGTACGTGTGTGTATTCGTGAGTGGCAGGGGACATTTTTGCGTGGGTAAACATCTATATATTTTGTTACATATACATATGGATGCGTGTGGGTATATTTTTGCGCATGTGTATATATATGTAAGTATGTATGTATGTATGTATGTATGTATGTATGTATGTATGTATGTAACTAACTTACGGATAGAGCAACGCTCAGTATGAGTTCTAAAAATTAATTAAGTGCTTAGCAGTAGGTCCTAAGAGATCGACGAAATAAGCCGGAGTCAAACTGATAGGATTCAGTAGTAGTAGTAGTAGTAGTAGTAGTAGTAGTAGTAGTAGTAGTAGTAGTAGTAGTAGTGACCGCGTCGCAGCAGCCGCAGGGTAAATTTATTTGTAGTGGTCGTGATATGGATGGTTGAAATTATGACGTTGCTGGTGGTGGTGGTGGTGGTGGTGGTAAGGGTAGTGGGGTGGCGGTGGGGATTGGTACTTGTAGAAGTAGGTAGACTAATAAACGCTAAGTGACATATGTTAGCTCAGTGTTAAATGTCTTCACAAGAGAATTGTTTAAATTTCTAGGAGGGAGACATTCCAGATGGTCGGCTGGCTGGTTGGTTGGTTGGTTGGTTGGTTGGTTGGTGGGTTGGTTGGTTGGTTGGCCAGTTGGTCGGTTGGTTGGTTGGCTGGTTGGTCGGCCAGTTGGTCGGTTGGTTGGTTGGTTGGTTGGTTGGTTGGTTGGTCAATTACTTCGGTAAGAATTTTTAATTGTAATGCAAGTTCTTTTACAGGAACACAATTACTATATATAACTGGCTTTTATTAAGGGTCGCTTGCAGGATATAGAATTTTGATTTACTTACACCCTAAGACAGCAAGCGCTGTCTCCAAGAAACCAACCTTAGCCATATTTTGCTTCAGACAGGTTGTTTTGTATCATGTTGTACTAGTAATATTAGGTATGAAACTGAAAGTGTATCTTGGGTACTGGATCTGCAAACTTGTTATGAATGTCCATAGATGTCTTCTTTCTGTTGTATTTCGGTATGCAGAAGGGCAGCTTGTTATGCATGACTTTACTTCTTGCGAGTGTTCACGCCTATCTAACAAAACAAGAAGCCTTTTTGAATTAAAAGATTTCCTGGTGTTTATAAATATATGGTTCAGTTGGTGTGTTGGTTGAACTGTCGATGCGTAACTCAAGCGTGTACATCTATTCACATAAGAATTTCATATAGAGAAATTGTGGAACGTCTTACAATTCTTCATTTACTGAATCCGCATCGCTTTCTTGTGCTCTTTCTTGGTGAAACTGGTATTTCTAGGTTTTGTAAACATTTGTTTTTACATAACCCCATGCACCTCTGATGATAAGTCCAAAGGATGTATTTATCTACGCATGTAAGCATATATGTACGTATGTATGTGTATGTGTGAGTGTGTAAACGATATGTACTTACAAATGAAATACACTTTTGAGAGAAAATCATTTGTAATATCTGCCTCTATTGATTTGTTCAGTCAAAACTTCGTCCTAATCACCAATGTAAATGCAATGCGCTAGTGATTAATCCAGATAGAATCTTATAGCCAACGATGCTATATTCACAAAAATTCTGAGTAAAATAAGAAATTAATTTACATGTATCATTTATCACGTTAGATAACCACATTTCTGTTACAATATAAGCTTCTTAATTATCAGATATCATATCACCAATCACATTAATTTCGATTCAACTATTGCAATAGCTGCCTTTACGTTACCCTCGAATACAGCTATAATATTACCAATATTTTCTGTTCCCACGCAAACCACTTTGCATAACATTTAATGCAGATGACTCGTACGCATCTTCCGCTCATATCAAATGATAAATAACATTTAGCGACCAATACTTTTTAAAAGTCATAGGCAAACTGCAACCCGCAGGAGTTTCTGACTGGCATGCCAAATGTAAAGCTGCCTTAATTTCCTTTTTCTGTTTTTCTAAGCGATGCAGTTCGCTTGATAAGAAGCTTTGTCACGGCGAGCTGGCAGAAACGTTAACACACCGGGTGCAATAGCGGCATTTCGTCTGCCGCTACGTTCAGAGTTCAAATTCCACCGAGGTCGACTTTGCCTTTCATCGTTTCGGGGTCGATAAATTAAGTACAAGTTACGCAATGGGGTCGATGTAATCGACTTAATCCCTTTGTCTGTCCTTGTTTGTCCCCTCTAATTTATTAATTTAGTATATAACATGCACCTTTAAAGGAACTTATAATATATAGGAAGTTTTATTCAGTCGTTATTTATATTAATCTCTGTTCTGAAGCTCCATCACACGCCACTTTATTGCTCATCTCCACCAGTAGGGGTATATGCCCACCCTGAGAAGCCCTAATATAGAAGTTCCAATCTGTTACGGGTTTATATTTGTCTATAATCGTAGTTTATATTCTCAAATGTAATATAATTCTCATTGTTGTAATGCTACGCAGATATTATTGATTTGAACTTTTAGTACAAGGTCAGTAAGTTCGGGCGGAGGAACATAGTCGATTACATTGACCTTTATACTCAACTGGTACTTGTTTTGTCGACTCCGAAGCAAATTTGAACTCAGAAAATAAAGACGGACGAAATATCGCTGAACATCTTATCCGGTGTGCTAATGGTTTTGCCAGCTCGCTACCTTAAATCTCAGATAATATGATGGGATATACGTACTGGGATATTGTGAAAAAAAATACTGTTGCCTCTGTATTGAGTGCTTAAACAATCATGGATGATTTGTCAAGATCCAATTTATCAATTAACTCAAATAAAATATCTGCATCCATAAACCTTTCTGTCTATCTCGGTTTAATTGAGCTAATATCGTTGATGTTCATCTTGGCGTCATGTTTATTGATGATTGTAAAAGAAATTCAAGCAGAGTGTGCATATTATGTTCATGATGTTCGGTGACGGATGAAATATTCCGCTAAAATATTACTACCATGCATGTGAAGTGAGGCAATACAGTTGAGCTGAATGAAATATGTAAATATATTGAGTTTATAGTTTTCCAGCACGAAAAAGCAAAATTCTATGCAGCAATGATATAGAATACAATAGAAAACAGGAATAAGTAAACGCCTTAACAAGAGGTTACATTCCGTTGATACGGTCGGAGAGCGTGATGGTGTGGCGATTTTTCTTTTCTTTTCTTAAACTCAAACTCAAAGCTTATTAAACAAATACAAGACATTCAAACCGTGAATGTGCGTCATTCTTTTTAAAGCAGCGTATATCGACCATCCACATCATCTAAAATGTCCTCGTATTTTTATGGTGCTCGGGTTTGATTTGAAGTCGAGGTAATTGCTTTTTATAGCAGAATGAGCAGCTCCGTAGACGCCAAAACTTTGGCGCGTGTAAGATGTTATTTGGTGTGGCTTTCAAGTGTTGATTGATTCAGAAACCGCACTAAGAATAAAATAGTATTCTAATCTAGAAAGGCTTACTGCTTTCTAGATACACAGACATATATACACTCACGCATACAAATACACATATATATACAAACAGATAAAAGCGACTTTAAATTTCATCCAAACTGACTTAACAAACACCGAATAAAGAATTAGATTTGTAGTACAAATAAATTTTAGTAATGTGAAGAAGTGGAGTGAAATTAGTTGATAGGTGAAGTAGAATGATCGAGAAAGGAAAGAAAAGTAAAGTGGATGGTGAAAAAGGGTAGGAAAGAATTTAATTGGTATAATATAAAAGAAGTCGAGAATAAAATCCCAAAGTGGAATCGTGCTTGGTAATTTAATGGTTTGAGTAGAGTTTAGATATACTTCTGCCGAGAAATTTTATTTTAGCGGTTGGAAATTATCTGTAAAACCAATTCTATAAAGAAATTAAAATTTGCTTAGGATCATGCTTAAATGGAGATTACATGATATAGTCATGTATAACGTATAAAATATTGTGAGATTGATTTTCGCGAGAATTATTATAAATATTTTTTTAATTTCTTTTAGTCTAAAAGAAAGAGCAGTGCCAAAGAGATTTATAAGGTCCTCTGAGACCTTCATGCCGTAAATAACTCGTTAAAATGTTTTCAGAACACCTGCAGGAAAGACATGTCGAGTGATATAAAGTTTACAGAGGGAATATTTTGCACGTAAAGAGGAACTGGTCAGAGTTCTTAGTGCGTGGTTTGGGGTTTGTTGCGGTGGACACCCCCGGTGAGAAGTGGGCTAGTCCACTACAAATAAAAGAGTGGACAGAATCAGTAAGTAGTATCAGACACCGACCCAATTTTGTTAGTGTTGAATCAGTTTTGATTCCGGTTGACGTGAGTCGCGTCGTGCTTTGCTGTGTCCTTTTCGATTGGAAGTTCTCCCCGTGCTGGTGAGCCATGTTTTGATGAATTTGTTGGGTACCGTTGCTGTTTTTGCCAGCGGGCCTGTTGAGTTTTGAGTTTGTCTTCTTCCCCATTTTGGGGCGAAATGACTGAAAAAAGGAAAAGAAAATGGAGTGTGAAATGGTTCTCAGCACATGCCGGGAGTTGTGGTTCAGCAGCTGGAGGAGTACTACAGGCTAATTCGGAGGGAGGGATCCAGTTTGGGGATCGCCTGTCCACAAGGGGCGACAGCCGGTACCAGGAAGGGAACAGTAGTGTGCAAAATTCTATCTGCAATCACAGAGAAAGTAGAGATGGCTGCGGAAGAGGCAATTGAGGAGTGTTTGAGGGAAGTTGGGAACCTGACAGTATTCTATACAAGAGGCGGAAAGTGAGGCATGGTGGAGGTGAGATTTTCCAACGAGCAGGGTGCAGTGAACTGCTCCGCTGTGCTCCTCCCTACCTGCTGCGGCGAGCGGGTCACCAGAGTGGGAGTGGGCAGGGTGCCAACGGAAATCAGGGAAGCGTGGACGGTGGCAGCCGTAATGTACAAAGCTACTGAATGCACAGAGCTACTGAATGCACAGAGCTGCCGAAGGGTTGAGAATGGTGGTGAAGGGAGGGCCTCCAACTTGCTACCAATGCGGCAAACGGGGACATGTTGGAGTGGAGTGTCCCCAAAGAGACATTAAAAACAGGGAAGGCTAACAGGAGCAGAGTGCCGAAGTGGTGGACCTGGAAAGGCATGAGGGAGGTGGAGGAATCTTACGGACGTGGCCAAAAGAGGGAGAAAGGAGTTAGTGAACTCACCTCAGAGGTGTCCAGTAAGGAGGAGGGAAGGAGAGTGAAATACTACACTGTACACATTTTTCACTACATCAATCTCCACCAGCATCAACAAAGAAGGAAAACAGAAGGGAAACCATCACAGACAACGTAATTACACCGCGGGAACGAGCAGTCGAGGGACCCGTAAAAGACGAATGGCATAGGGTAATATATACAAGGAACACAGATATAGAGGGAAAAGTCACCAAATTTAAATCGGTGATAGGAGTTAAATTACAAGCGAAGACAGAGATAGATATGAGAAATTGAAGAAATGGTTTACAAACAAAACAGACCCAGTGGGGTTGGGGTAGAGTTTGACGACCTACTGCCAGTTATAGATTACGACGACTTATTGTCATATAAAAAATGGTAGATCGTGAGTAAGCTTTAAAGTAATTTTAAACTACACATACGATTCTAAAAGGAAAAAGAGAAAAATATATAAGAACCTTGTATTAAAACAGTTAAATGGTACTGCTTGAGAGTGGTGTTCAAGCAGCCATCACATCCTCATTAAATTATCATCCATCTATCATTCATTCGTTTTATGTATTTTGTCTCCCCTGTGGTGTTCTGTCTGTCCTTGTGCCGTCCCCCTCTGTGTCGTGGCCTGTGTGCCAAATAAAGAAAAGCAGTCAGGAGAAACGATGTTCGGGCCAGACACGCAGACAACGAAATACGCCGTCACAATGCGGAACATATCAGGGCTCGACAGAACAAAGTTGATAAGATGTAGAGAGAACAGTGGCCCAGTGGTACTGAAGTTTCTAAGGCCCGAGAGCAGCCAGATTCACACCCGTCTTCGTCTTTTGTGTATTTCTTTTGTAAATTCCAACTATATATATATTAAGGTGTAAATATATATATAAGTATATATATACAGCTAAATATATATACAGCTGAATATATATATATATATATATATATATATATATATATATATATATATATATATATATATATATATATATATATATATATATATAATATATAAATTCAGGGTATAAAAATATATACCAGCTATGCTAGAAAGACGAGACAACTCTCCAAAACCAACTCTCCAAAATATTTCTGACGTATTTTGTTTAGTGAGAATATGTGGTCTTGGAGAGTTGACTCTTCGTTCACGAGGCAGAAGTTACAGCACAGCTTCAAGACAACTTAAGTGAAAAAAATTACATCAGTTTAAGCGAAGGCGGTCAAAAATACGTTCCTGAAACCTTTAGTCTAATGTCTTTTTGCTGAAGAACTGAATTTACTTTCTTTAGGGTAGCAAGATTCTACAACAGAAATATCACGAAGAATAGTTATAGGTTCATCAGTCTTAAGGGTTTCGATGTATAGAAGAATCAATCTATAATATAGTATAAGGTAAGTATAGTATTGACCACGTCGGAATCACAAGAAGACATCAAAGGGAATATATATTAAATAACATTACAATATTTCCCTACGGAAGAACAAAGGTAAAATTATTTAAAGGGACACTCACAATGATATTCTATATTATTTTCTTTATTTCAAGTCTGAACAAAGTGATAATAGCATACTCAGACATTAGTACAAACACACGTCTACTTCTTATAATCAAGTTAAAAGACAAAGTTGAAGTAATAAATTGTATTCATATTTTTTCCATAACTATAAAAAAAAATCGATTTTCTTCTTACCGGAAAACACCAATTGTTTATTAAACAAAAAAATCTTTTTTATTTTTACAACTACATACATGTTTACAATGAATTATAAATGTAATCCTATTTTGAGGAATATATTCTCAAATCAATGTTTTAATGTTTTCAATTTTATGTCTATAACTAGCTTACCAAATTGAACTTACGTATATGCAAAAAAATATGCGTACATACAAGCAAGGAGACGTACATGCAGACAGGTATACATATATACATACACATTTATAATATGTGTGGGGAGGTGAGTGTGGGGGAGAGAGAGAACGAGAAATTGTGTGTGTGTGAGCGTTTGTGCGTGTAATTATTCATGTATATATGTGTGGTGTCTGTGTTACGATGGAGGATAAGAGGTTGCCCAGGCAGTCGTTTCATGGGGAGTTATAAGGCGGTAAACTTTCGGCCAAGCTTTTAAGAAACATTTCAGGGATGTCATCAAAAACAGCCAAGAGGTTCCTAGTGTAGATGCTGTAGACTGGAAGCAGATGAGGTATAATCGCTCAATTTGGAAAAAAAGTGATATACGATGGTTGTAAAACATGTCAAGTACTGGAGTGTCGAACACTTCGTCTTTCAACGAGCACTTCTTAGACAGGACTGACCTCAATTCCAGACAATTTGTAATCTCCGTATCATCTGCAGTAGGACTATTTTTTCAGCAGCCGGACTTGCTAGTCATCCGAGATCTCCCGATGGCATTTACTAGTTGAAGAGATGGTCTTCTTCTGTGAAGAAGTAACAATCATCAAACATATATACACGCATATAAATAGATGGAGGTGTAGGGTGTAGTTGTGTACTTCATCTTTTGAAAATATATTTTCGTTCTACTTTTATTATTTTCTTTAGATTATTTTTACGTATTTTTCAATATTCAGCCATAAATTCCTTTGGAAAACCCTTATTTCAGAACCATCATCAATGCTACACATATTCGGGATATGTAGTATTGTTCACTTGCGTAACAACAATGCTTATACTTTCTATTATCAATATCTCTTGATTTTTACAGCTGGATTCTGACATCCTTGTGTCTAGTAATTTTAGGATAGACGCGTATTCTATATATTTGCTTTAGCAGTATGTTGCATTATGAAAAATTCATGTCTCATTAAAATTATGTATTTGCGTGTAATTCAATACAGTATAGACGAGCTGTCCACACACGTTTTCCCCTCTCTCTCTCTCTCTCTCTCTCTCTCTCTCTCTCTCTCTCTCTCTCTCTCTCTCTCTCTCTCTCTCTAACTCTCTCTCCATCTCTCTTTCCTTCTTCAAGTATATATATATATATATATATATATATATATATATATACAAGCACACAAATACAAACATATTTTTGTTGTTGCATTTAAATAATAATTAAGAGAATAAAACAAAACCATATATTGCTTCAGTTCTATTCACGCGCGTGCGTGTGTGAGTGTGTGCGCGCGTATGAGAATATGTGTGCGTGTGTGCGTGAATACGTGTGTGAGTGTGCATATATGTGTGTGAGTGTGAATGTGTATCTTGGTAATAATTCCTTATAAAATATATTCGTTCATTTGATGAATCTTCTTTAACATTCGAGTTAGAATCCACTAGGCAACTAATCAAGAATTATAATATATTCTGCCGAAGAAGAGAAAAGTATCTGCTATATTACAACACCCACCACAATGTTCACTTCTTGTACAGTTTTTTGTGTGCCTGAGTGACCCAAAGATCTTTCAGCAGTACGCAAGCTCCTGACAGGGCCTCTCATGCTGAACTCTTCAAAGTATAGATACCAGACTAATCTGGGCCACCACTTTCTGGAGTTTAAAATGGCTTTGCGAAGAGCAAACACCTACACCTTCAAAAAAAGCAGTTACACAAGCATCGATGACAAGTATAAGCGAACAATATAAGGAAAATGTGTGCCTACCCTCCGGTGTAGAACACTGAGGCAAAGCTGAGGAAACGTCCAGAAATAACAGTGTTAAAATGTCAATGATTGCCTATGCTGCATAGGGTACGAACAGGCTAAGTAAGTAGTATGTTTATTATCACACGTGTAGCTTATCAAAATGTATAAGAACGTATGATTTATCACAGATTAGTTGACTGTGATGAAGCTATTTAATACTTATAATGAGGTATTTCCTATGTATATTGTTTAAATATTCAATCACAACTCTCGCTTTACAAGGTGCTGTTCTATTTATTACGCATTCAAAGTTTTGTGAGAAAATCCATGGTCATCCAGTAATTATTTCTCTGTCTGAATATAAACATCGTACTATAGCATGACGGTTGTATATCTACTAGCTGGTAACAATTACTAGATTATTGTGGACTCAAATAGATTCAAATTAAATTCCAAGTAGACAAATTATATCATTGTTTTGATGAAAATTATTGTTCAAGTTAGATAAGATTTAATATGTACTAAATGCATTAAGTATCACTGTTGAGCCCAAGGCCTAATGTAGAACCCTCCACAGTAGCCAAATTCAAAGTCACCCTAACGGGCGGCTTCTAAGGTAATGTATATAAATATCAAGGATGCACAAGACGCCTACCTGCTAGAGAGAAGAATAAAATTTCACATTTAAACCACCAATACAACTAAAGAATACGACAGAATGTCACAATAGTCGGAGGTGTGTGGTGATGTAGTGAGTTGAGTCCATATGGCGCAAAGGAACGAAGAGACAAGATCAATTCCTGTTTACAGAGAAGGTTGGAGTCCGAGTGGGCTCTGTGCAGAGACATTCCGAACAGAAGCATATATATATATATATATATATATATATATATATATACACACATATATAGTTAACTTTTCTGTTAAGATATGATCAACATAAACAGTACTCCATCCAGTGTGGGATTAATATTATTTAATGTACACACCATATATTTATTACGAGCAGCTAATATTTTCATGCGTCGGAGATGCAGTCAAAGTAAATTTTCGTAACACGCTCGGAGACACACGGTATGTTATTGCAACTTGCCTAATCTACATCTTCCTGTGTGAAACTATTCGTAGTTCGAAATTATATACAGCATGCGTTATATATTATTATATATGGATATATTAGTAAGTACACAAAAAGCAACAGGATCACACGCACATACATAAACGTACATACCCATACATATTTCAAAAGAGAGAGACAGAAAGTGAGAGAGTAGAACGTAATGGAGGAATTCGGGGAGATCCCAGAAAATTGATACATTATGCGCTATTTCATCATATTTTGTTTACATTTCAATCCAATTCTGCCCGAGGTCTTTTGTATTTCTGTGTATATTCCAGGTTCTATAGTATATGCGATAGACAAATACTGATGTTGATAAAATCAACATTACTCTCGCCGCAAAATAACTGTCACTCTATTTCTATCGAAAATTACATTTAGTTGTAGGTGAATGTTTAGGAAACTCGTATATAACAGTTAAAGAAATGTTGGTGCAAATGATATTACGATAGGAAAATGCTTATTTCATTGGCTACGAAGTAAACAGATTCAGTTACTGGATTTCATTAGGAAGCTAAAATCATATAAAATATACATATGTGTGTGTGTGTGTGAGAGAGAGTGAGTGAGTGAGTGAGTGAGTGAGTGAGTGAGTGAGTCTGTGTGTATGTATGCGTACACATAATTTGAGAATGTATTCATATATACACCCACATATGTTTATACATATCTATCTATTTATCTATCTCTGTGTGTATGTATGCATTTATCGTGTGTAAATGTCATGAGCTTTTTAAATGTGATTGCTGTAACGAATCTAATATAATATGTATTACACAGGCCACATCATAAACAACTCAATATGTTAAACGAGATACATGTCAAACCACCAATATACTCCCCTCCATCTATCGGATTAACATGATTCAAAGCTTTTTTGTCAACCACAGAGACACTCCAAAAATATACTATTTATATTTCAAGAATCAACAATGAAATAATAACATACCCAGACAGTCATACAAACACAAACAAAACTTTTTGAAAATATATGAAATAATTAAGTTAAGAGATGAAATTGCAGTAGTATTCATATGAAATCTATTTCTATTATCGAAATTTATTGATTTCCTCCATAATAAAATACAGCATACGTTTATTTAAAAGAAAACGGTATTTATTTGTTGAAGTATATCTATTTTTCCTCATGCAGCACAAATGTAATCCCCTTTTGGAAAATAAATTCGAGTGGCTATTCAAATGTTTCGACTTACATATTAATAACCAAATTACTAAAATCGACACCGCTCAATTATGTATATATATATTTATATATGTATATATATATATATATATATATATATATATATATATATATATATATATATATATATATATATATATATATATATATATATATATATATATATATATATATATATCGACAAACACATATGTATGTACATATTTTTCTGTATATGTGTGCAGATGCACACACACATACACACACACACATATATATATATATATATATATATATATATATATATATATATATATTATATTTATACACAGATATATATATATATGTACATATACATGTATTTAAATTCATATATATGCATACATATGTATATACAAATAAGTGTGTACGAATTTATAGATGTACGTATTTATGTTTGTTTGTATGTATGCATGAATGCTTATTAGTGTATGTATGTGTGTGTGAGTGTGTATGTGTGAGTGTGTGTGTGTGTGTGAGTTTGTGTGTATGTGTGTGTGTGTGTGTGTGTTTCCATTTGCTTAATATTTGAAGTTTACCTGTAAGGAAGTAGGTTGATTTTCACAAAGATTTAAAGCGCTTTCATTGCAATGTTGGTAACAAAAACATTACATTTTGAACGTGAGAAATGTCTTGCAAATTTATACAGTTCCTCTTACAAGAGATACGTAAAGTATATGTAGATAATAATATTCATTATACTAGAGCTACTTTTATTTCATTTGTAATTTTTTTCTTAGCTAAGCCATTTCCGGGCCTGACAGCACAAGGTTTTATAACCCATGACCATATAAGTCGTAAACTGACTGGGTGACTTGCCTTCAACTCTGGCGGCTACGTGATATTGTCATGCCATGAAAGTGACGAAACTTCAATGTCCATCACTCCCAAATGGGACTGAAGTTGCATTATCTCGCTTGTCCATGACTCTGAGGCGCTCTGATACCCGGCGCTTTCAGAGTGTATATACGCCACCATGCTATTGCAGCCACCAGAAAATACACAATGCATGTACGTTAAGTATATACGGTTATTTTTTATACGTTTCAGCCAAATGTCTGTAACTATGGTGGAGCATCACCAGTGTGACCGAGTGAGTTCGACACTGCTGCCCTCTTTTGAGTTTTCTGCCTTGATAGGTTCCTCTGGGACGTTGGATAGCAAGAGGTCAAGCTGTTTCTTGCAAACATCTACTCCAATTCCTTTAAGATCCCGCAGTCGTGTTGGCAATGTGGTAAATAGCTGGATGCCCTTGAACACCAAGCTATTGGACGGAATAGCTGGGAACTTATGAACAGTGCAGTGAGGTTCAATTCGGAGTCTGGTGCAGCCCTCGATACCAAACTTTGGTGCCGGCTGCTCCAGGACTTCCTATAGATATATCACGGCATACCTCCTCCATCTGCGCTCCAAGGAGTAGATTCCTAATTCTTTTAGTCTCTCCCAGTAGCCCAGTTACCCCATTCATTCCCGTTTCTATGTGTTACATAAGATAGTTTTAAAGCCATTTGGCGTCTTCTTCTAGCATGTGACATAACCCAGTAGTTGCCCTTATAATTTTATAATTATATTTTTAAAATTAAATACTTTGTATTAATTTTTACCTAAATGTATTTTTTCTACATCCTAGCTACTTGATAAAATACTATATAGATTTTATCCTTCATTATAATGAAAAATATGAATTCACTGAAACCAAATTTATTCGCTGCTGAATTATTTTCATTTTTCACACACGTGACTGAGATGAATGAATTAGATTTAACTTGTATATAAGTGTGAACATTTGTATATGCACTTTGGATGCATTGCGTTCGTATGGTAAGTATGTTTATAAGTATGTACTTTCGGTTATGGCGTAATGAGGATAGGGCAATGTGGTATTATATACCTAAACCAGAAATCAAACTATTGCTTAACATTTAAAAAGATCTATTTTGTTCATTCCCTCGCTTTCAGCTCGTGTCTACGTAATAAATAAGGTGATGATAAAGTATATATATATATATATATATATATATATATATATATAGAGAGAGAGAGAGAGAGAGAGAGAGAGAGAGAGAGAGAGAGAGAGAGATGGACAGATAGAAAGAAAGAAAGAAAGAAAGAAAGAAAGAAAGAAAGAAAGAAAGAAAGAAAGAAAGATAAATAGATAGATAGATAGATAGATAGATAGATTAGAAAGTCTATGAGAATTACTTAATACAGTTTTGAATTGTAAAGGTAGGTGATTTTATATTTTAATATTTTTTAAAGAAAGGTTATGAAATCTTTTTATTAGGATGTTACTAACTATCTTTCGGAAGAAACATCTTTCTCGTGTGTGAGTGCTTTCATGTAACCTTTTCAAACACACCTGCTCTTAAAGAGGAAGTTGTTATTTTTGTGGTAGTGGTGGTATTAATTATTTCCGCTTTATTTTCAGATTTATGATCATAGATATTCTTTTACCATTGTCTATTGTATGTAGTGTTGGCTATTTTCGCTTAAATTTCGGATTTAATATTTTTATAAGGTAATCTCCTCTTGCCTTTCGTATTTGAACGTTTTCATTATTTATTTTGTAAAATGGGAATATTTAAAATTTTCCATTGCACAGATATCTTGATGTTCACTGCATGGGACATTCTTCCTAACAGAGATATACCCAATTTGCTGTTTATGTATATCTAAGTGGAACGTTTGTTTAATCTTAACTACTCTCTTAATGAAAATGTTTATATATTAGCTAACATTGAATTATTTAACTGTAACTAGTACCCGCTTCTATTTGCCGGATGACCATCGTACAAATTTACTTGTCTAATACAAGGTTTGAAATAGAAAATCTATTCATACAAATGTATAGATTATATGTGTGCTTGCGTTTATTTTTGAGACTTTCTCTCTCTCTCTCTCTCTCTCTCTTTCTCTCTCTCTCTCTCTCTCTCTCTCTCTCACACACACACACACACACACACACACACACACACACATTACCTCCCTCTGCATGTGTGTGTGTTTGTGTGTGTTTGTGTGTGGAGTGGTGCACGCGCATATGTTTGTGTATGTCTGCACGCAGGGATAAAGGAACAGAAAATATGTATAAAAAGATATTACTTAAAGATTATCTATCAATTCCATTGCATTACCTGTTTGGCAAATGATCTCATTTGTGTTCCTCATTGGAGAATAAAAGTGCATCGTTGTATCGGATTATTGGTAAAGAAGAAAATTCATATACATAAATATAATGCGCTTTAAAAAACAACAATATGAAATAATATTAATTATTAATGTCATTCGTCGAACATCTACGACCTGTACGTTGATATTCTTTTTCTGTTAATCGTATTAACGTTACAAATTGAAATGATTGTTCTGACTTCCTTATTATTTCTTAAGTCGATATTAAACAATCATTTTATAGGTAATATATATTTTGACTCATGCCAAAAGTTTACTTTACAGGAAATGATACATCCAGGTTCACATGCCACTGGTGAACCCTATTTGTCGTTCGACTGGTTTGTTGCCAAACACGTGTGTGTTCGCGAATTATCATTGTAATTGTGGACCAATTTTAGATTTTGGATCGGTCTCATCTTTCCAATAGTTTCTCTACGCTTTTTTATTATTTTTTTTTTGTTGTATTAATGTGGTGATGTAGTGCTCTCAGTTAGCAGTACAAAGATTTTCCCGAAAATCAAGGAATATGGTGTCTAAATGTAATTAATATAACTTGGTTTGTCGTTCACGGGCTTCTGATATTCTTAGGTCTTGGAGATGCGATGTGGCCTCATTCCATAAACTGAAGGTACATTTCCAGATCATAAAATTATACCCGCATTTCATTGGCTGTCAGCAGATCGGAGAAATGAAAATTCTATACTTTGGTTTCAGGCGTTTCTTTTTGTAGGATGGCGCTGCCTTTCACACTTATTTCCTTCTAATCAGGTATCAACACTCCAGGTAAATACCTTGTACACAATCTCTGATACTACCCAAATTTCTGATATTCACAATATGTTATGCAGGAATTCGGTGGAGGGAAACTGTATACAAGATCGTACTAGCATGTGCGTGTGTGTGTGTGTGTGTGTGTGAGAGAGAGAGAGAGAGAGAGAGGGAGAGAGAAAGAGAGAGGGGGGACCGAGAGATAGTGATGCAAAATAAACAAATGCGAAGTATGTATATATATATATCAAACTTGAGCGTGTTTATTTGTTTATTTCTAGCACTATTTCCATATCAGCTCACAAGGATTCTTCTTACAGCCACACTCAAATCATTTGGGGAGTAGTATGTTTTTGTTTTTTTATAGTGAGCATCTCTGGATCTCAACTATTGACTCGCTCTCTCTCTTCCTCTTTCTCTCTATCTCTGTTACATAGATATATATAGGTGTGTGTGTGTGTGTTTGTATGTGTGTGTGTGTGCGTTGATGTCTGTGTTCCTCCAGTTGACAACTGGTGTTGGTTTGATAACAACCTCTTTAGTTGGCGGTTCTACCAAAACAGAATGCATATCAGACTTTAAAAAAAAGTATTAAGTAATGTAGTTGATTTGTGCGAATAAAGTGCCTCAAGGAGATACCCGGGCATGGTCGCAGTCCAATGAATGAAACAAGCAAAACGATAAAAATAAAACAATGGAAAATTTAGAAATACGTGTCCTCACATCATACAAGTGTTATTGAATGGAGAAATAAATATAACGGTCATTCCTTTCAATGAATGAAGGAATACAATGTAAGCCGCTCAGTTTTCCATTGACGCTTGCACCATTCACACAATATTCAGATGAAAGCAGCGTATTTGAAAAGGATGGATACTTGATTTACTGATCCTCTATATTCCATTGGCTTCTACAAATACTGTCAGTAGAAAGCAGTTCTCAGAACTGAGACACTGCAGGCTATGTCAAATATATTATCTATCCAATGGCTTTTCAAATATGCTCGCTGATATTTATAAGGTCAGTTCTGTTTTTCAATTTGCGAATTGAATTACATAAAGCACAATATTTTGATGTAGCGTGAGAGAGTATGTTTAGTAATGACTATGATTTTACACAAAACAAGTACACGCCGACACGGATACACAAACATTCAGCGACACTAACACACGTTTGAAGCAACTTACAGAAACGCTCTATCTATCTATCTATCTATCTATCTATCTATCTATCTATCTATCTATCTATCTATCTATCTATCTGTCTGTCTGTCTATCAATCGATCAATCTATCTGGCTGTCTATCTCGATAGCTAGCTAGCTAACTAGCTATATACACACCAATTTCAACCGCTCCCTCTTTCCCTCTTTTTCCCTTGTCTCTATTTTCTTTCAAAATCTCTCTCTCACTCGATATATATATATAATTACACACACACACATGTTTTTATATATATATATATATATATATATATATATATATATATATATATATATATATATATATACAGAGAGAGAGAGAGAGAAAGAGAAAGAGAGAGAGGTATAGATCTAGACAGTTACATACATATACGTATGTCTATATATTTATATATATATATATATATACATATATCTGCATATGTATGTGTGTGTGTGTGCATGTGTTTGAATACTTGTTTATGTAAATGTATGTACGTGAGTGTGTATACATGCGTGTGTGTGTGTCTGTGTGTTTATGAATATATGTATTGTTAAATATATGCATATTATATGTGCATAAATGAACATACACATAGGCATACTCACATACAATATATGTACGCATGCATTTGTTAAGTTTAATCAATACATTTTGAAAGCATCAAGCGAAACACACTCCTACCAGAGGTAAATTGAAAGATTCTCTATTTGTTGATGGAAAATATCAATTATATTACATTAGTTCTTAATAATCAACATACGCACTCTATGCATTTCGAAAAAACTGCAACTAGCCGAGTATTATACGTGTTCATATGTATGTACCTCTCTCTCTCTCTCTCTCTCTCTCTATATATATATATATATATATATATATATATATATATATATATATATAATAATATCAGGGACAAAATCCAAAATACAGGTAAAAACTCATTTATTGTGCTTTTAATTGTTAATTTTTCTATATGTTATAGTGGATTTTCATCGATGAGTTCTTGAAACTTGGTTATTTTCCCTAAAACTATATATATATATATATATATATATATATATATATATATATATATATATGCTTTCATGTTGTGATATATATTATATATTCATATATCCTCTGTATCTGTGGTATGTATGTTGCTTATGTATCTTTGTGTGTGCGTCTCTCTTTTCTTTCTCTCTCTCTCTCATTATATATATATATATATATATATATATATATATATATATATATATATATATATATATATATATATATAATGAGAATATATAATTAATCGTTTTCAGTGTTTCATTTACTTGACCGCGGCCCGGCTGGGGCACCGACTAGAAGACCTCTGATCGAAAGGAATGAACCCAGGACATCTTATTTCCTGGTAAAGCAAGGTAGTAATTCTATCGGCTGTTTTTGCCGATTCGCTAATTTGCGGGGACATAAACATATTCAATGCGTTTCTTTCTGTTTTCATCCATCAAATCCACTCACAAGGTTTCTGTGGGCCCAGGCTACAGTAGATATGCCGAAGAAGCCACGCAATCAGATTGAACCCAGAATCGTGCACAAGTCTTACCACAAGGGTCTCGAGTAAACGCACAATAAAGAAACTCCGAAGTAATGCAGCATAACAACCCAAACTTTTAAAATAAAACTTCCTAATCAGAGAAAAAAATTGTTACGCAGAGCAGAGTTAGGTATATATGATCGGTGAAACTAGTATGTAATAAAAGCGATAGCAAAAAGACAAACACACACACACACACACACACACACACACACACACACTCACACACACACACACACACGCACACCCATATATATAAATAAATATGTGTATATATATATAGTTTTATATCCTCTGTATCGTTCACAAAGATGTTATATACAAATAAACATAAAAAAATTACAACCGATGCAAAATTTCTCCTAAATAAGTCTTTACAGCTGTTTTAAAACGGTGGCGTCTGCTTAATGCAATAATGTGTACTACACAGATGGGTGTGCATATTGATATCGATATACACATCAAAGAAGTATAAACGCATAAACATGAAATGTGAAATAACATTGTGAGACGCAGACTTTGAAACGTCGAGTCTGTTCTTTAGAAGTAAGGAATAACACTTTATATCTATCTATTTATCTAGCAATCTATATAGATACAGATAC